>NC_134499.1:18025230-18087730 GCF_040206685.1 Ascaphus truei
TTATTTCGGCTGTGTACCAAAATAAATTCAAGTTACAGTTAAATAATGAATATGGGCTTAAAGTGCAGTCTATCAGCTTTAATTTGAGGGTATTCACATCCAAATTGGATGAAGGGTTTAGGAATTACATCTCTTTAATATGTAGCCCCCTCTTTTTCAAGGGACCAAAAGTAATTGGACATTTGACTCAAAAGCTGTTTCATGGATAGGTGTGGGCTATTCCTTTGTTATTTCATCATCAATTAAGCAGGTAAAAGGTCTGGAGTTTATTCCAGGTGTGGCATTCGCATTTGGAAGCTGTTGCTGTGAACCCACAACATGCGGTCAAAGGAGCTCTCAATGCAAGTTAGGCTGCAAAAAAAGAAGAAAATCCATCAGAGAGATAGCAGGAACATTAGGAGTGGCCAAATCAACAGTTTGGTACATTGTGAGAAAGAACGCACTGGTGAGCTCTGCAACACAAAAAAGCCTGGACGTCCACGGAAGACAACAGTGGTGGATGATCGAAGGATCCTTTCCATGGTAAAGAAAAACCCCTTCACAACATCCAGCCAAGTGAAGAACACTCTCCAGGAGGTAGGCATATCATTATCCAAGTCTACCATAAAGAGAAGACTTCACGAGAGCAAATACAGAGGGTTCACCACAAGGTGCAAACCATTCAGAAGTCTCAAGAATAGAAAGGCCAGATTAGACTTTGCCAAACAATATCTAAAAAAGCCAGCCCAGTTCTCGAACAACATTCTTTGGACAGATGAAACTAAGATCAACCTGTACCAGAATGATGGGAAGAAAAAAAGTATGGAGAAGGCTTGGAACGGCTCATGATCCGAAGCATACCACATCATCTGTAAAACACGGTGGAGGCAGTGTGATGGCATGGGCATGCATGGCTTACAATGGCACTGGGTCACTAGTGTTTATTGATGTTGTGACAGAAGACAGAAGCAGCCGGATGAATTCTGACGTGTATAGGTATATATTGTCTGCTCAGATTCAGCCAAATTCAGCGAAGTTGATTGGATGGCGCTTCACTTTACAGATTGACAATGACCCAAAACATACTGCGAAAGCAACCCAGGAGTTTTTTAAGGCAAAGAAGTGGAATATTCTGCAATGGCCGAGTCAATCACCAGATCTCAACCCGATCGAGCATACATTTCACTTGCTGAAGACAAAACTTAAGGCAGAAAGACCCACGAACAAATAATAACTGAAGACAGCTGCAGTAAAGGCCTGGCGAAGCATCACAAAGGAGGAAACCCAGCGTTTGGTGATGTCCATGCGTTCCAGACTTCAAACAGTCATTGCCTGCAAAGGATTCTCGACAAAGTATTAAAAATGAACATTTTATTTATGATTGTGTTAATTTGTCCAATTACATTTGAGCCCCTGAAATAAGGGACTGTGTATGAAAATGGTTGCAATTCCTAAACGTTTCATACAATATTTTTGTTCAACCCCTTGAATTAAAGCTGAAAAACTGCACTTCTATTGCATCTCGGTTGTTTCATTTCAAATCCATTGTGGTGGCGTACAGAGCCAAAATTCTGAAAATTGTGTCAGTGTCCAATTATTTCTGGATCTAACTGTATGTCCTAACGTTGTACAGGTGTCATTTGATTTCCTGGGACACGAGGCTGACATATATCGTATTTGAGTGATTATAGGGCGACCCTGAATATAAGGCGACCCCCTAATTTGAATAGTAGCTGGAAAGAAAAAAGTACGTACACACAGACGTGTACACACACACACACACACGTACATGTACACACACACTTTGTCTCTCTCAGTTTGACATTCCTGCCACAAGCAACATGGCTGCTTCAGGCCCCCAAGGTGGAGCTTCCTCCAATTTACCCTCCTACCTCATACATCCAACTGCTGATTGGCTCGTAAAGTGGGTGGGTACTGTATGTACTTTTCAACTTAACTTTATTGAAAAAAAACATTGCCTTATAATCGGGCAAAACCCGGTAAATGAGCATATAAACTCGCCCAGTGGAAATAGTCACAGGGTTTGTGCCACGAGCTGCAGTGTAGTAGGTTCTCATTGCACACACGAGGCTCTTATCAAAGCCTCTTGAGGTCTCCCTAAATAATACCAAGTAGAGTGTAAGCCCTTCGGTTCAGGGACTCCCTTCTCCCTGTGTATATATACAGAAAGACATACAGACATAGGACGTGTCGGTGACTCACCGTTGCTGGTACAAGCTTGGGCTGCCTTAACACCACCTTGTATACAGGGCTGGAAGCAGGTAGGTTGGCGTAAACCTGCACTGTGTCGCCGACTGCACGGCAAAGAAAGAGTTACTGCACCGAGAAGTTACCAAATGATTCACCCAGTTGCACTGGTCTGTAGGACACGGGTCAGGGGGTGGGGGGCATATTTACTGCAGCCCCCTACTCTATCTCCAACTTGACCTTAAACCAAAGGTGGCCTGTGGGGTGGAATTTGGGGGAGGTTTAGGGGGATAACCCTTCTTATTTGGCTAGTGCCTGCCTTGGTTACCATGATAACATTACAACAATAAACTATTATATATAAAACCCTATACTTGTCTGACATGTATCAGTTTTAATAAGGCACCAATCACCCTGTATAACCAGTAGATCCCTTCCCCTCAATACCCGACTAGCATCCTCTCTATCCACCTTTAAGACCCACCTTAAAACACACCTGCTTAACGAAGCATATGTGTAGCTCCGTGGCTAACACTATACACCTGATACATAAAGCTTGGCCCCCTGCAGACACACTTACCAGAACTCCCTCTTACTGTCTCTGTACGTTCCTCCTACCAATTAGATTGTAAGCTCTTCAGAGCAGGGACTCCTTTTCCTAAATGTTACTTTTATGCCTGAAGCGCTTATTCCCTTTATGTGTTATTTATATAATTTGGTATTTATATGATTGTCACGTGTATTACTGCTGCGAAGCGCTATGTACATTAATGGAAAAGACATACATACATACATCTCTATAACATGGTGCAGCCATTGGCTTACGTTGATGCTAAGTGGGATTGGCACTACCCAAACACAGTGACTGTGTGACACAGGCCCATTTATTGAAATCTCCCGCCAGGTACTCCTAGGGTGGCTGGTGGCTTCTCCGAAAATACTGGACTCAATGGTGAAAGGTGCGTCAGGTCACTATGTCCAGGGAGGAAAATACCGGGGACACACATGTCCAGTATTACAGTACCTGTCATTTTTTACTGGACAGAGTATCCAAATACAGGACTGTCCAGTTCAATACCGGACACCTGGCAACCCTAGATACTCCTCACCAAATTTATTCCTTAAATGTTTCCCACTAAAATCCCTATTTTTTTCTTTGCTAAATCCGGAGTATTTTTGTCCCCGTTGTGTAGCCGCGAGTCTGGTCATAAATACCCCCCGTTGATCTTTTTTGCTTTAATATCTTCCCTGCCGCAGAGAAGGTCATTTTTGATGGCAGGGGTCAGGGGTCAGAGGTCGGCGACGCTCACCTTGGCTGGAGAACTTCTCCTCGCACTGAGGCTCCGGGACGTCGTCGGTGACCATGACAAAGATCTGGCCGTTAAAACTGACGCCCGCGCAGGACCCTGTGATGTCCAACGTGTACTGATTCACCACCCTCGCGTTTAGGGTCGCGGAGCTGCTAAGCGTGATCTGTAACAGACATGTGGCCAGTGTCACACTCCGTGACGTCATCCACGACTCATACACACACTGCCAACCCTGTGTAACTGTGACCACTCACGGGTACATATGTATACGGCGTGTTCATCATACAAACATATCTTGTTTGTTCTTCATATGTACACATTGTAAATGTACATGGTGCGATTGTTATATATGTGTTCATCGTGTGTGCATGGCGTGTTGAGGTGAATTTTGCGGTTATCATGGTATATTCAAAATCACTGACAGAATCAGTGTCAGATAAATTAGTTAGATAAAAACTAGATAAATCAGTCATATAAAACAGTTATAGGAAAAAATGGGAAAAGAAGAAAAATCACATAGACACACACAGAGACGCACACTGCACGCACACACACACTGCACACAGACACACACAGTTGCACACTGCACACAGACCCGCAAACTGCACACATACACTGCACGCACACGGCACATAGACAAACACATACAGACATGTACACGTCACATAGACACACTACAGACCCGTGCACTGCACATAGACACACACACAGCCCCGCACACTACATACCGACCCGTACACTGCACATAGACACACACAAACCCTGCACACTGCACACAGACCCCCACACAAGCACACGCTGCTCACAGACAGACATTTCACACAGACCAGCACACTGCACACAGACACATACAGACTCGTACACTTCCCAGACACACACACCCACACACTGCGCACAGACACTGCGCACAGACACTGCACACACCCGCACACTGCACACACACATACAGACTCGTACACTTCCTAGACGCACACACTGCACACGGACACTGCACACAGGCACATATTGCACACACACCCACACACTGACACACATACAGACTCGTACACTTCACACACTACAGACCCACACACTGCACATAAACACACACATACACACACACACAGACCCACACACTACACACACACACACACACACACACACAGACACGCACACTGCATACAGACCCACCCACAGGATTGCACAGACACACACTGCACACTGGATCACACAGACACATACATTGCATTACACAGACATACGCTGGATCACAAACACACACAGACTCGATCACATGGACACAAACACTGGATCACACACATGCACTAGATCACTAACTGATATATAGACACACAGACTGGCACACACACCCACAGGCCGGTCTCAGTCCCACCTGCACAGTGTAATCTGGACCCCCAGAACTGGCCAGAGCTGCAGCGTTGAAGAAGTTGCTGGCTGGGCTCACGGTACTGATGGTGACCTTGGGGTTCAGGCTGGTACAGTTCTCCAGGGTGAAGTTATAAACGAGGGTCCCGGGGGCTGAACTTTCAGGCAGGGTCACGGTCACAGGGAGACCCCCAAAGTTCGCTGACCGAGAAGGAACACACAGAGATATGCAATTGTATATATCTAATCTATATATCTCTAATACTAACCCAGCTGGTACCACATGCCATCTGAACAACTCATAGATAGACACCCTGCAGGATCATTCATGGCCACGCTACTAATAGGAGTCACTATGGGCAGTTAGGGTGGTCCCTATTCATTAATACAAGTGTCTTATTGCTATTACAAGACTCGGAAGGACTGCTGTAATGATAGCAGTGCCTTATTGCTCTCACAGAACCCCATAAGACAGTAGGACAGTAGGAGGAGTGCCTTATTGCTCTCACCGAACCCCATGAGACAGTGGGACGGTACTAGGAATGCCTTATTGCTCTGACAGAACCCCATAAGATAGTGTTGCGATAGTAGGAGTGCCTTATTGCTGTCACAGAACCCCATGAGACAGTGGGACAGTAGTAGGAGTGCCTTATTGCTGTCAAAAAATCCCATAAGATAGCAGGACAGTAGTAGGAGTGCCTTATTGTCTCACAGAACCCCATAAGATTGTGGGACAGTAGTAGGAGTGCCTTATTGCTGTCACAGAACCCCATAAGACAGTAGGACAGTAGGAGGATTGCCTTATTGCTGTCACCGAACCCCGTGAGATAGTGGGACGGTAGTAGGTGTGACTTCAGAATACCTTGCCCGCTGGCCGCCTGGATGAGCAGGAGTACGAGTCCTGGCAGTGCCAGCCGGGCTGTCTCCATGGCTGTCGCGGAACGCGAGTGGGAGACTTGCTGGGTGTGCCCACCCTCCTCGCCCGTCCTGATTCTTACTGCGGGACACAAAATAACACCTGTTATAAGAACGGCTGTGGGGAGACACCTGCAGAGAACAAGGAGAACGAATAGCGCTGTGGTACTGGTCTCTGAAGTGGAAGAGGGCCGCCGAGTTGTGACATGGGAAATGTTTCAGTGCCGTAATAGTAAAGATAAATGAAGATGAAATAATAAAACAGACATATTGGCTCATACCTGAATCTGTCTGCACCCGCAGTGACTGCTCTGTCCCTCACTAGTAACTAACAACATGCTGATTTGTTCTGTACAACGGGTCACACGCCTCCATCACACGCCTTACCTGAGAACACGGTGTCGTCATGGGAACGCTAAACACAAGGGCAGGCTGCCCCATCACATACCAGGGGTACGGGGTGGGGGAGCGACACAGAAAAGGGGGGGCTCGGGGAGTTAAACAGTCACTATTGTAGGTAATACTAGTGTTATTATTATTATTATTAATAATAATAAGAACGTTTTTTAATAAGACAGAAACACATAAGGATGAAATAATAAGTTACAGAACATTAGGGTGGGGGAATACCCTATTCAGCAGGTACGTGGCAGGTTTGGGGTCCTGTAATATCAGCTGTACCTCAGCAGAGAATGTTTGTACCTCCCTTCTAGCAGAGAAAAGGAACTGCAGTGGGACCTGTTTTTAGTGTTGCAGGGTCTGTGTTTGCACACATGGGTACACCTGCTTCAGCTCAGCTTATAGGAACATACCCCTCTGGTTAGTGCACCCCCATCATTCCAATCCTCTCACTGTGAGGTGCCCCCTTAGTACCTCTCACCTTCCCCCTCACTAAGGTGCCCCCTAAATACTTTTCATCCCCCTCCCCTCACTGTGAGGTCCCCCTCATACCTCTCCCCTCACTGTGAAGTCCCCCTCATACCTCTACACCCCCCTCACTGCGAGGCTTCCCCCCTCATACCTCTCACCCCCTCACTGTGAGGCTTCCCCCCTCATACCTCTCACCCCCCCACATACCTGTCATCCACCCTCACTGTGAGGCTGTTCCACTCATACCTCTCACCCCCCCCTCAATGTGAGGCTGCCCCCCTCATACCCCTCACCCCCCCCTCATACCTCTCACCCCCTCACTGTGAGGCTTCCCCCTCATACCTCTCACCCCCCCCCCCCCCCCCCACATACCTGTAATCCACCCTCACTGTGAGGCGTCCCCCCTCATACCTCTCACCCCCCCACATACCTGTAATCCACCCTCACTGTGAGGCTGTCCCCCTCATACCTCTCACCACCCCTCTCATCCACCCTCACTGTGAGGCTGCCCCCCTTATACCCCTCACCCCTCCCCTCAATGTGAGGCTGCCCCCCTCATACCCCTCACCCCCTCACTGTGAGGCTTCCCCCCTCAAACCGCTCACCCCCTCACTGTGAGACTTCCCCCCTCATATCTCTCACCCCCCCTCATACGTGTCATCCACCCTCACTGTGAGGCTGCCCCCCTCATTCCGCTCACAGCCCTTATACCTCTCACCTCTCCCCACATACCTCTTACCCCCTCACCTCCCTCTCTCATACCTCTCAACTCCACCCATACCTCTCACCTCCCCTCTCATACCTCTAACCTCCCCCTCATACCCCCTAAATGGTATGGTGCCCCTAAATACTTTTCATTCCCCTCCCCTCACTGTGAGGTCCCCCTCATACTTCTCCCCATACTCTCACCCCCCTCATACCTCTCACCTCCCCCCTCATACCTCTAACCTCCCCCTCATACCACTCACCTCCCCCTCATACTTCTCATCTCCCCTCTTCTCCTCATACATCTCACCCCCTCATACCTCTAACCTCCCCCATACCTTTCACCTCCCCCTTATAGCTCTCACCCCCTCACACCTCTCACCTCCCCCCTCATACCTTACCCCCCTCATACCTCTCACCTCCCCCTCATACTTCTCATCCCTTCATACATCTCACCTCCCAACCTCACGACTCTCCCCCCCACATACCTCTTACCTCCTCCCTCATACCTCTCCCTCCTCATACCTCCCATCCCCGCATACCTCCCCACCTCATGCCTCTCACCTCCCCCCTCATACCTCTCACTTTGCCCCCTCATACCTCTCCCACTCATACCTCTCCCCCCATACCTCACATCCCCACATAACTCTCATCTCCCCATCTCATACATCTCACCCCCTCATACCTCTCCTCTCCCTCATACCTTTCACCTCCCCCCTCATAGCTCTCACCTCCCCCTCCTACATCTCCCCCTCATACCTCTCCTCTCCCCCTCATACCTTTCACCTCCCCCCTCATAGCTCTCACCTCCCCCTCCTACATCTCACCCCTCATACTTCTCATCCCCTCATACCTCTACCCCCTCATACCTCTCATCCCCTCATACCTCTCACCTCCCACCTCATACCTCTCACCTGCCCCCCCATACCTTTCACCTCCCCTCTCATAGCTCTCACCTCCCCCTCCTACATCTCACCCCTCATACCTCTCATCCCCTCATACCTCTACACCCTCATACCTCTCATCCCCTCATACCTCTTACCTGCCCCCCACATACCTCTCACCCTCATACCTCTCACCTCTCCCACTCATACCTCTCACCTTTCCCCCTCATACCTCTCACCTCTCCCACTCATACCTCTCACCTCTCCCCCTCATACCTCTCCCACTCATACCTCTCACCTCCCCCTCATACCTCTCACCTCTCGCCCTCATACCTCTCCCCTCCCCCCTCATACCTCACCTCTCCCCCTCATACCTCACCTCTCCCTCATACCTCTCCCCTCCCACCTCTCCCCCTCATACCTCTCCCCCTCATACCTCTCACCTCTCCCCCTCATACCTCACCTCTCGCTCTCATACCTCTCACCTCTCCCCCTCATACCTCACCTCTCGCCCTCATACCTCTCACCTCCCCCTCATACCTCTCACCTCTCGCCCTCATAACTATCCCCTCCCCCCTCATACCTCACCTCTCCCCCTCATACCTCACCTCTCCCCCTCATACCTCTCCCCTCCCACCTCTCACCTCTCCCCCTCATACCTCACCTCTCGCTCTCATACCTCTCACCTCTCCCCCTCATACCTCACCTCTCGCCCTCATACCTCTCACCTCCCCCTCATACCTCTCACCTCTCGCCCTCATACCTCTCGCCCTCATACCTATCACCTCTCGCCCTCATACCTCTCGCCCTCATACCTCTCACCTCTCGCCCTCATACCTCCCCCCTCATACCTCTGACCTCCGCCCCTCATACCTCTCACCTCTCCCCCTCATACCTCTCGCCCTCATACCTCTCACCTCCCCCTCATACCTCTCACCTCTCGCCCTCATACCTCCCCCCTCATACCTCTCACCTCCGCCCCTCATACCTCTCACCTCTCCCCCTCATACCTCTCACCTCTCGCCCTCATACCTCCCCCCTCATACCTCTCATACAGTACCTCTCACCCCCCTCACTGAGGCTGCCCCCTCATACCTCTCACTTCCACCCCCTCATACCTCTAACCTCACCCTCTCATACCTCACCTCCCACCCCCTTATAACACTCACCTCCCCCCACCGGCCCATACCTCTCACTCTCCCCCTCCATACTTCTCACCCCCCATACCTTTCACCTCCCCCCACATACCTTTCACCTTCCCCAACATACCTCTCACCTCCCCCCACATACCTTTCACCTTCCCCCACATACCTCTCACCTACCCACTCATACCTTTCGCTCCCCCTCTCATCTCCACCCCTCACACCTCTCACCTCCCTCCCTAATACCTCAATGCTCTCATACCTCAGTCCCCCATACCTCTCACTGCCCCCCATCATAGCTCTCACCTCCCATCCTCAAACCTCACCCCTCATACCTCTCACCTCCCCCCTCATACCTCTCACCTCCCCCATCAAACATCACCCCCTCATACCTTTCACCTCCCCCCCTCATACCTCTCACCTCCCCCATCAAACATCACCCCCTCATACCTTTCACCTCCCCCCCTCATACCTCTCACCTCCCCCATTAAACATCACCCCCTCATACATCTCACCCCCTCATACATCTCACCCCCTCATACCTCTAACTGCCCCGTCATAACTCTCACGTCCCCAACTCCCACCTCTCCAACCTCATACCTCTCACCTACCCCTTCATACCTCTGATCCCCCTCACTATGAGACTGCCCCTCATACCTCACCTCCCCTCACTGTAAGGCCCCCCTCATACCACTCACCTGCCTCCTCATACCTCTAACCCCTCACTGTAAGGCCCCCCTCATACCACTCACCTGCCCCCTCATACCTCTAACCCCTCATATCTCTCACTGCCTCTCATACCCCTCACCGCCCCCCTCACCTCTCACCTCCCCTTCTCATACCTCCTGATACCTCTCCCCCTCATACTTCTCACCCCCCACCCTCATACCTCCCCCCTCATATCTCTCACATCCCCCTCATACTGTACCTCTCACCTTCCCCCTCATACCTCTCACTTCCCCCTGATACCTCTCCCCCTCATACTTCTCATCCCCCACCCTCATACGTCCCCCTCATACCTCCCCCCGTCATACCTCTCACTTCCCCCTCATACCTCACCCCGATACCTCTCCTTCATACTTCTCACCCCCTCATACCTCTCACCTCCCCCCCTGTTCCCCCATTATGAGGCTATAAATCAGCATCTTTCAGTTGACTCCCAAGTCACTAAAGCCAAATGATCTGTGTGCAGCACAATGATAAAGGAGTTTGCTGCTAAATGCTGCTCGCAGCTATAAATATTTAGCAGAAGTGAAAGTGATGATTCTGTGCGGCTGAGATCCGCTTACTGAGCGGGAAGCAGCGTGCGTGCTAACGGCAGCAGCACAGGCACAGCGCGGGTAACCCACACTTACACCGGCGGAGACGCACACCTGTCTCACCATGGTGAGTATCGCAGGTCTCAGCTCTCCTTAACCCTCTATGCATTGCAGAGCAATATAACACGCAAGAGAGATATAATAACACGCAGAGATATAATAACACACAGAGAGATATAATAACACGCAGAGAGATATAATAATACACAGAGATATAATAACACATAGAGCAATATAATAACATGCAGAGAGATATAATAACACACAGAGATATAATAACACACAGAGAGATATAATAACACGCAGAGAGATATAATAATACACAGAGATATAATAACACACAGAGAGATATAATAACACGCAGAGAGATATAATAACACACAGAGATATAATAACACATAGAGCAATATAATAACATGCAGAGAGATATAATAACACGCACAGAGATATAATAACACACAGAGATATAATAACACACAGAGAGATATAATAACACGCACAGAGATATAATAACACACAGAGATATAATAACATGCAGAGAGATATAATAACACGCAGAGATATAATAACACACAGAGAGATATAATAACACGCAGAGAGATATAATAATACACAGAGATATAATAACACACAGAGAGATATAATAACACGCAGAGAGATATAATAACACACAGAGAGATATAATAACACGCAGAGAGATATAATAACACGCAGAGAGATATAATAATACACAGAGATATAATAACACATAGAGCAATATAATAACATGCAGAGAGATATAATAACACGCACAGAGATATAATAACACACAGAGATATAATAACACACAGAGAGATATAATAACACGCACAGAGATATAATAACACACAGAGATATAATAACACATAGAGCAATATAATAACATGCAGAGAGATATAATAACACACAGAGATATAATAACACACAGAGATATAATAACACACAGAGAGATATAATAACACGCACAGAGATATAATAACACGCACAGAGATATAATAACACACAGAGATATAATAACACATAGAGCAATATAATAACATGCAGAGAGATATAATAACACACAGAGATATAATAACATACTGAGAGATATAATAACACAGAGATATAATAACATGCAGAGAGATATAATAACACACAGAGATATAATAACATACTGAGAGATATAATAACACGCAGAGATATAATAACACACAGAGAGATATAATAACACGCACAGAGATATAATAACACACAGAGATATAATAACACATAGAGCAATATAATAACATGCAGAGAGATATAATAACACACAGAGATATAATAACATACTGAGAGATATAATAACACAGAGATATAATAACATACAGATATATATAATAACACGCAGAGAGATATAATGACACGCAGACATATATAATAACACGCAGAGAGATATAATAACACGCAGAGAGATATAATAACACACAGAGAGATATAATAACACACATAGATAATAACATGCAGAGAGAGATATAATAACATGCAGAGATATAACACGCAGAGAGATATAATAACATGCAGAGAGATATAACACGCAGAGAGATATAATAACATGCAGAGAGAGATATAATAACACGCAGAGAGATATAATAACATGCAGAGAGAGATATAATAACACGCAGAGAGATATAACACGCAGAGAGATATAATGACACAGAGATAATAACACGCAGAGAGATATAATAACACACAGAGAGATATAACAACACGCAGAGAGATATAATAACACGCAGAGAGATATAATAACACGCAGAGAGATATAACATGCAGAGAGATATAATAACATACAGAGAGATATAATGACACGCAGAGTGATATAATAACATGCAGAGAGATATAATAACACGCAGAGCGATATGACGCGCAGAGAGCTATAATGACACGCAGAGAGCTATAATGACACGCAGAGAGCTATAATGACACGCAGAGATATAATGACACGCAGAGATATAATGACACGCAGAGATATAATGACATGCAGAGATATATAATGACATGCAAATAGATATAATGACACGCAGAGAGATATAATGAGACGCAGGGAGATATAATGACACGCAGAGATATAATAACACGCAGAGAGATATAATGACACGCAGAGATATGATAACACGCAGATATAACACGCAGAGATATAACACGCAGAGAGATATGATAACACGCAGAGATAATAACATGCAGAGAGATATGATAACACGCAGAGAGATATGATAGCACCCAGAGAGATATGATAACACGCAGAGAGATATAACACGCAGAGATATAACACGCAGAGAGATATGATAACACGCTGAGAGATATAATAACACGCAGAGATATGATAGCACGCAGAGATATGATAACACGCAGAGATATGATAACACGCAGAGATGATAACACGCAGAGATATGATAACACGCAGAGACATGATAACACGCAGAGAGATATGATAACACGCAGAGAGCTATAATAACACGCAGAGATATGATAACACGCAGAGCGATATGATAACACGCAGAGAGATATGATAACACGCAGAGCGATATGATAACACGCGAGAGATATAATAACCCGCAGTCAGCCTCGATAAACACTCACTCCTCTGCTCAGGTCGTCACTAAATCAAAACGCAGCTTTGTCTAAACTGTAAGGGGCGTCAGTTACTAAAGACCCCCGCCTGCAAAACTGGGGAAAAACAGTGCAAAAGAGCAGCAGCAGGTTCATTGAAGGAGAAACTCCAGCTGCGTCCGGCGGCATAAATGGGGGGCTGCTTTTTATGCAGATTTGCAGCTGGGGCGCTCCTAGTCGCTGAGTCGAGTGTTTCCTTTAGCCTTCAGTTCTGTGCGTTTTGTGGTGTTTTCTGGAAGCACCACTTCAATGGTCAGCACGGTGCTCAGGGACTGTTATGAGGTCCTTGTAACTTTGACTCCATTTTGCACCTGATAGCTATTTAAGTAGCTCTGACACCCTCCGGGCCAGCCCATCCATTAGGCGAACCTAGGGCGCAAAAATCCTAGGGCGCAAAAATCCTAGGGCGCAAAAATCCTAGGGGTGCATTAATAATAATTATTTTTTTTTCCTCTTACTATTTTTCATTTATCTTTTTTTTTTTTTTAATTATTTTTCTTTTTTTTGTCCGTTATTTTGGCGCCCTATTATTTTTATTTTGCGTCGCGCTGCGGTGCGGTCGCACCCCCATGCTGCCCCGATAGCTACGCCACAGTTTATTTTATTATTTTATTTATCTTACTATTTTTTATACGACTGGGGCGCAAACTTTAAATTTCGCCGAGGGCGCGTGAAACCCTGGCGCCGGCCCTGACTGTAAATAACTCTGAAAGTGAAAGTGAAGTTAAAACCCTTTAGTATAAAACAATTAGGGGATGTGGAACGTTCACACACAGTGACGCTCACAATGACAGGCTGACCCCCCCCCCCCCCCCTGCCCCGCGTCACGTGTCTGGATGTTGGAAGCTCCGAAGTGCAGTGAGAAGTAACATCTTGTTGTGGTAACCCTGCTCAAGAGTGCCTTGTAGCCTCTATCACATCCCCCTGCAGTAAGAAAACTCCTGTTGGCGATATTACCTTGGCAGAGGCACCGTAGAAAGGTAACAGTGTAGCAGCCCAACAGTGACATTTGTAATGCCAGAGAATTTCCCCTGCACTGGAGTCGGGTGGGAAGGGGATTTCTGGGGTTAACCAAACAGGTGTGTGCCTTATTGCCACAATATGGAATATAGCAATAGCGTATGAATGACAAAGGTTTGGACCTCAAAAGGTGAGAGAGAGGGAGACATGGAGAGACGCGCAGACAGAGGAGAGGGAGACACATATACAGACAGAGAGAGAGAGTAAGTGAGAGAGTGTGTGTGAGTGAGACGTAGGGTTGCCAGGTGTTCAGTATTGAAACGGACTGTCCTTTATTTGGACACTGTCCAGTAAAACATTTCAGTTAATATTGGACATGTATGTGTATACCGGTATTACCTCTCTGGGCGTGTATGTGTATACCGGTATTACCTCTCTGGGCGTGTATGTGTATACCGGTATTACCTCTCTGGACATGTACAGGCATACCCCGCATTAACGTACGCAATGGGACCGGAGCATGTATGTAAAGCGAAAATGTACTTAAAGTGAAGCACTGCCTTTTCCCACTTATCGATGCTTGTTCTGTTCTGCAATCGTCCTATACGTGCATAACTGATGTAAATAACGCATTTGTAACAGGCTCTATAGTCTCCCCGCTTGCGCACAGCTTCAGTACAGGTAGGGAGCTGGTATTGCTGTTCAGGAAGTGCTGACAGGCGCATGCGCGAGCTGGCATTTGCCTATTGGGCAATATGTACTTACTCGCGAGTGTACTTAAAGTGAGTGTACTTAAAGCGGGGTATGCCTGTATGTGTATACCGGTATTACCTCTCTGGGTGTGTATGTGTATACCGGTATTACCTCTCTGGGCGTGTATGTGTATACCGGTATTACCTCTCTGGGCGAGTATGTGTATACCGGTATTACTTCTCTGGGCGTGTGTGTATACCGGTATTACCTCTCTGTGCGTGTATCTGTATACCGGTATTACCTCTCTGGACGTGTGTGTCTATACCGGTATTACCTCTCTGGGCGTGTATGTGTATACTGGTATTACCTCTCTGGGCGTGTACGTGTATACCGGTATTACCTCTCTGGGCGTGTATGTGTATACCGGTATTACCTCTCTGGGCATGTATGTGTATACCGGTATTACCTCTCTGGGCGTGTATGTGTATACCAGTATTACCTCTCTGGGCGTGTATGTGTATACCGGAATTACCTCTCTGGGCGTGTATGTGTATACCGGTATTACCTCTCTGGGTATGTACGTGTGTTTACCGGTATTACCTACCTGGGCATGTATGTGTATACCGGTATTACCTCTCTGGGTATGTACGTGTGTATACCGGTATTACCTACCTGGGCGTGTATGTGTATACCGGTATTACCTACCTGGGCATGTATGTGTATACCGGTATTACCTCTCTGAACATAGTGACCTGACCGGCTTGGGGGGCCGTGGGATTTCAGCCAATCAGGATAGAGGAAGATGCCCAGCCCCCTAGCAACAGTCCTGCTCTCCCTACTTGGGGCCCCCCAAGCCGGTCAGGTGACTATGTCAAGAGAGGTAATACCGGTATACAGATACACGCACAGAGAGGTAATACCGGTATACACATACACACCCAGAGAGGTAATACCGGTATACACATACTCGCCCAGAGAGGTAATACCGGTATACACATACTCGCCCAGAGAGGTAATACCTGTATACACATACACGCCCAGAGAGGTAATACCGGTATACACATACACGCCCAGAGAGGTAATACCGGTATACACATACTCGCCCAGAGAGGTAATACCGGTATACACATACTCGCCCAGAGAGGTAATACCGGTATACACATACACGCCCAGAGAGGTAATACCGGTATACACATACATGTCCAGAGAGGTAATACCGGTATACACATACATGTCCAGAGAGGTAATACCGGTATACACATACATGTCCAGAGAGGTAATACCGGTATACACATACACACGTCCAGTATTACCTCTATTTTTTTACTAGATACAAAATACCAAATACAGGGCAGTCCGGTTCAATACTGGACACCTGGCAGCCCTAGCACTGTGCTGGCAGTTGTCAGAATTCACCACAGTAAAATGTTCCAGTTGAAATTCAGTTTGCAGAGCAGCAGGTCTGCAAAGTGAGAGCGTTTAACATCTATATTTTTGGGGTGTTTATTTTTTTAAAATCTGAGACTGGATAGGACAATTTGTAAATTGTGTGGTCCAGTGAATTCATCTTGCATTGTCAAAAGACTGTATAAGAACAGCTGTGTATCATGTGCCTGCTCGTACCCCAAATTGTCCTGGGACTAATACAACATTTAACACTCTGTACTTCTTTATACTTTCAAAACATACAAGGTTTATTATCAATTTATCTGCGCTCTCAGTAGAAAGTTTTGAATGACCTTCTGGTGCCTCTCACTGATTAAAAATATAGGCAAGGTTGCCTCAGCCTTTCACCCACCCAAATGTAAGGCTTGTTTTATAATTGCTGCTGCGGGCGCGAGACCGCCGTTGCGCGTGTGCGTTTAATTTGTAGGCTGCAAGCAGTGATGCGCGCGGTTAGGGGGCGTGACTGTCACAGCGTTAGGCCGCGCTGTGATTGGTTTGCGGCGTGGCAGCAGCGCAAAAATACAATTTTATTGTAATTTCCCTTGTCTGCCGCGCCACCACTCACGGCCGTGCGCGTTCCTAGTATATAAACGCCTGGCTAAAACAGCCAATTGTAATTGACGTGCGCATGCGCGCGCACTATATTACAGACCTTAATTATGTAACGATGTACAACCTTGCATTTGTGAAGGCGCTCTCGTGATATTATTATGGTATTTGTATAACATTGTTCTGTTTTGTTCCCAGAAGGCACAGAGTTGTCCGTGGTGTCCAGCACTGGCTCTGGTCCTGATTTTTGGGGTTCACACGACCTTGAGCGCCATTCCTCACTACCCTCCCTGCGACGACTACAAAAACTATTCCGTTGTGATGTGCCATGGGCGCCACCTCACATACGTGCCCGGTATCCAGTCACCCAATGTAAAAAAAATCGATCTGTCAAAGAACGAGCTGACGCTGCTCGCCAAGGGGTCCTTTGCGGGAGTCCCAAATCTGAAGATCCTTAACGTGAGCAATAATTGCTTGCCGAGCAACCTAAGACCAGACAAGGACCCCTGCATGCTGACCATTGAGAAGGATGCGCTGGTCAACTTGCGATTTTTACATGATCTGGACCTTAGCGGGAACAGCTTGACCAAAGTCCCGCGACTGCCTCAAAATATTAGAATATTAAATCTTAATCTGAACCGCATTGTGGTGCTGTCGGAAAGGGAGCTCTCTGGACTTGCGGAATTGAGCGCCTTGAAGATTGGCTTTAACTGCTACTACCTCAACCCATGCGAATCCCAGTTCACTTTTTCAGGCGATGTGTTCAGAGATATTGAGTCCCTGCAGATATTGGTGTTGTCCTTCAATAACATTAGCTCGGTTCCCCGGGGTCTCCCTTCTTCTCTTGTTGACCTGGACTTGTCAGAAAACAAGATCTGGAAAATAGACAATGACGACTTGAGCAACCTTACTAGCCTTCAAAGTTTAAACCTGGAGTGGAACTGCCAGCGCTGTGACCATGCTGCCCAGCCCTGCTTCCCCTGCCAAAATGCCAGTGCCCTGCAGCTGAGCACAGAGGCTTTTCATTATCTCCGGAACCTCTCCTACTTAAACCTCCGGGGGAACTCACTACACACCCTAAATAACTCCCTCTTCGACAGGTTGAGCAATTTGAAGTCCCTGGTCCTGTCGGACAATTTCCTGAACCTGGAGAAGGAAACGTTTTTCTCGAAGCTACACAACCTGCACAGCCTAAAGATCGATTTTAATTATAAACTCTTCACAATGTTTGACAAGCTCGTCCTCAACCCCACGTTTGCCACCATGAAGTCTCTGAGAAAGATTTCCATTGTTGGGTACTTTTTCAATGTGCTAGAAGAGAAGGGCATCGAGCCTTTGCTTAGCCTACCTAACCTATCTCAAATCAGCCTCAGAACCAACTTTATCATTAAAGCTAACCTGAGTATATTCTCGCAACATAAGCATCTACAGCATGTTAGCTTGGCAGAAAACCTCATCTCTTTGCAAGATTGCTGTAGGACACCAGGCAACAGGACAGGAATAAGTCCACCCATCTTATCTCGGGAGGAAAAGGTTGTTCCTGATTGGGTGAAGTCTGTAGGCAGCAGTGACGATAAGCAGATGGGCGAGGCAGATGTTGAGTACCCATACTGCTGGCAATACCAGAAATCTGTTGATGTGTCATTTAATAACATAGGGAGCCTTCAGCCGGGTGACTTTGTGGGCATGGATGATGTTGAATGCTTGAACATGAGCTACAACTACATCAACCAACGCTTGGATGGGCGTCAGTTTGGCCACCTGCAATCGTTGCGCCACTTGGATCTCTCTCATAACAGGTTTGACTTGTACTACATCAAGGCTTTGAGCGAGCTCACCACACTGAAGGTACTAAACTTGGCTCACAATGAATACCAGTTCATGATGAAAGGTGTCAATCACAGGCTTGAATTCCTTGAAAATCTAACCTCGCTGACTGAACTAAACCTCAACAACAACCTCATTGGCTTAAGGATAACGACAGAGTTTAAGAACCCTTCCTTAGAGAAGCTGCTGTTCACAAACAATGAATTGGGTAAATCATGGCAGTACGGGAAAGACACTTACCTGAACATCTTCACTAACCTTAAGTGCCTGAAATTACTGGATATTAGTTATAACCAGCTGCAGGCCATCCCATCTGGGGTCTTTGAAAACATGCCCGAGTCGATACAAAATCTCAGCATTTCCAATAATATATTGCATTCTTTTCACTGGGATAAAATAGGCCACCTTGGCAACCTAACGCACTTAGACCTCAGCTTCAACTTCTTGTCACGGCTATATACAACCACAACCAGCATCAGCAGTGAGATCGTCTTCCTGAACCTGAAGTCCAACCAGATCAGCGAGCTGAATAAAGACTTCTTCAAGTCTTACACGAAGCTGAGACAGCTTATCTTGAGTAAAAATTGTATCAAAATGATAGACGAAGAAAGCCTTCCAATGTCAATTCTTCACAATTTGGAGATTTTGGATGTGAGTGCAAATCCCTTAAACTGCACCTGTCGTGCCCATTGGTTCATCAATTTCTTGATGGACACACAGGTGTCTGTTGAAAAGCTCTCCACCGGCATGATATGTCACTCGCCAGAAGGCTTGAGGGGGCAGTCTCTTCTCTCCATGGACCCTCAATCATGCCAAGATTTATATGGCCATCAATGTTTTATCTGTTCAAGTATTTTGGTAAGTGTTTGGATGGTTATTACCATTGTGTGGAAGCTCTTTTCGTGGGATTTGTGGTACACTAGCAAAGTCATCATAGCGGCCATCAGAAGGGGCTACTCCAAGCTTCCGGTTAACTGTAATTCAGAGTTTGATGCCTTCATAGCCTTCAACACCAAGGACAGTGCTGTAGCAGATTGGGTCTATCATGAGCTGTTGGTGCATCTTGAGGGGGCTGAAAGGGGCACGTTTAATTTGTGCCTGGAAGAGAGGGACTGGACAGCTGGTAAGTCTAGCATTGAGAACCTCTGTGAGGCCATCTACCGGAGCAAGAAGACAGTCTTCATTCTGAGCCGTGACGGTTTCAGCTGCGGCCTCCTGCGTCATGCCTTCTTCATGTCCCATCAGAGACTGCTGGATGAGAAGCAGGACGTGGTGGTTCTAGTGCTTCTGGACCACAAGATGAAGATGTCAAGGTACCTGCTGACCAGGAAGAGGCTTTGTCCCAAAAGCTACCTTAACTGGCCGCCCAACCCCAAAGCACACGCACATTTCTGGCAAAGCCTGCGCATGCTACTGAGACAGGACAGCCGACGTTGCTATAACGCCCCCCTACGAAAACGTGTGGACGGATAGAGCACAGTACCACTGCTTTTATTGAAGCACTACAAACCGTTGAACAAAGAGCGATAGGAGTTAAGACGCTTAGGCTGCTCTTATAATGCCGACGACGGCGCGTTAAAATAATTGTATTGATGCTGTTGTGTGCGTTTATAGTTGGCGCTTCCAAAATACTTGTAGTCACTAGAATTTGATTTTTGGATAGACGGTCTCACCATGTGACTGCCTATAAGTCAATCAGAGAGCTTCTATTGCACCCAGTCAGAGAGCATAGTTAATAACCAATCAGAGTGTATGTCAACAGTACATGCTGACACCTAGTGACTTACAACGTGGTTTTAGGTGTGTGATGTGTGTGTCTGTGTGCCTCGGTGTCTGTGTGTGTTATGTGCAGGGAGAAGTGTGTATAATATAAGTTTAAACAAACTCCATTTTGTCTGCCTTCCCCCTTGCTCGTCTCCGCCCCTCTGCCTTCCCCCTTGCTCCTGTCTCCGCCCCTCTGCCTTCCCCTTGCTCTTGTCTCCGCCCCTCTGCCTTCCCCCTTACGCCTGTCTCCGCCCCTCTGCCTTCCCCCTTGCTCCTGTCTCCGCCTTCCCCGTCTCCACCTCTCTGCCTTCCCCCTTGCTCGTCTCCGCCCCTCTGCCTTCCCCCTTGCGCCTGTCTCCGCCCCTCTGCCTTCCCCTTGCTCCTGTCTCCACCCTTCCCCGTCTCCGTCTTCCCCCTTGCTCCTGTCTCCGCCCCTCTGCCTTCCCCCTTGCTCCTGTCTCCACCCTTCCCCGTCTCCGCCTTCCCCCTCGCTCCTGTCTCCGCCCTTCCCCCTTGCTCCTGTCTCCACCCTTCCCCGTCTCCGCCTTCCCCCTCGCTCCTGTCTCCGCCCCTCGGCCTTCCCCCTTGCTGACATCACTCCCCTTGTAGCCAGCAACGTCTCCAAAACTGATTTACAACTTTCGCAATGGCGACGGGTGATGTCATCGGTCGTGTCGCCTGCACTATAAGCGCAGCCTAAATCTATTCATTTCTGTCGGGATGCTGGTTACTCCTGTGATAGCTACCAAAAGGAAATTGAACATACACTGATTTCAGGGCACATAGCAACAGTTACGTAAACCTGTAGCTCCCAAACGGTGGGCCTTCTAGAACTAGCCCTGGCAGCTTTATAACCCTATTTTACTGAACTTCTATTCAAATTCTACATAACCCCCAAACTCGAGATGCCACAGAAACCTAAAAATACTAAGCCGCAGTTTGACAGGACAAGAGCGTGTCCGCCCTGGGGACTCGCCTCATGAACACCTGAGTTGAGAACCTAAATCAGAAGATGCCAAAAAGCCATTGTGGGAGTAAAGTCAAGAGGCAGCACTGGGCAGAAGGGATGCTCTAGAAAACCAGGTAGACAAACTCACTCAGTTTCAGAATATAGCTGATCAAAAGCGATCACACAGAGAGCTTGTAAAGGCCGAAGGTGAGTCCTGAGGAACCTGAAAACCGAGCCAAGATAACTTCAAAGTAAGGGATAGCCCCCAACCCCCTTTGGTGCAGAGTGGGCAAAGTAACGAAGCTATTACCGCTAGCCGAGCTTGTCCGGCAATTTGTGGAGGGTAACCAGGATCGCGAGAGCATTGACACTTTCTCCGTTTGGAGACCGCAGCCGCAGAGAAGAGCGTACCAGCAATTGCTACAAGGGATTTCATTCTGAACGGATCAGTTTTTAAATCTGGCATAATAACCGCAGCTCCAGACTCCGGATAAACCCCTCTCCCTTTGAATTCAACCCACTATTTTTTTATATTTTTGTGCTTAATATTTGGGTTGTCAAAATTCTGTATCAATCAACCTGGGTGCAGGGCTGGTGCAAGAGTATTTGGCGCCCTAAGCAAACCTTCAGCTTGTGCCATGCCCACCCAATTAACATTAAGATTTTTTTTTATAGCTAACAGAAACATGTAAATGTTATACCTAATAGATTCATTCATACACACTCCTCATTCTCCCTCCTTTCTGTCAACCCCCCTTCTTTGTCATTCTCCCTCTCTCTTTGGGGAGGGTGTGTGTCTTTTAAATCTCAAATGTCAAAGGGCTGCACTCCCCACCCACCGATACATTCAATTATTAGCCTTCAATAAATGAAAGGGAGATATAATTGTTATTGAAGACATTTCCTTTCTTAAGCACAAACATAGTAACTTGGTAACCGACACTTCCTCCCGAGTCTATCTTTGGTGTCAGGTGGAGTGGCTATCCTCCTGAAGAACATTCCTTTCTCCACCACCTTACAGTGACGTATGATCAGGAGGCAGACATCATTATAGCGGGTAAACAATAAAAATAAATTATTATATATAGTCGAGATTCTTAGCTTCTTCGATGTCTGCTCTCAGGAAGAGGCCATGTATTATTTATAAAATGTTTTACAAGTAATACTGTACATTGAGAGTTACCGGTACGTCTTGTTTTCAAGTATGTCCTGGGCATAGTGTTAGGATGACAAATACATGTTAAAATACAGTTACATTAAGTGAACAGGGTTATACATTATATACAGTACATTGCATGCACAGTAAGAGATAGTATATATTATGGGCGTATGTAACAGTTACAGACCAGATTAAAATGTGAGACAGCTTTGGATTTGAAAGAACTTAGACTGGTGGTGTCTGTTATAGTCTCCGGTAGGTTGTTCCAGTTTTGGGGTGCACGGTAAGAGGAGGACCATGAACAGTCTTTTGGAGTCAGATCTCAGATGATAAGTGCTGCATGTGGTAGGGGTGAGGAGCTTGTTCAGATAGCTGGGTAGCTTGCCCATAAAGAATTTGAAGGCAAGACAGGAAAGATGAACTTTGCGCCTAGACTCGAGTGTTGACCAATCTAGTTCTTTGAGCATTTCGCAGTGATGTGTGTTGTAGTTGCATTGGAGAACAAAACGGCATATTGAATTGTAGAGGGTGTCAAGTTTGCTAAGGTGGGTTTGGGGTGCTGAGCCGTATACTATGGCCCCATAATCGATAATTGGCATTAGCATCTGCTGTGCGATACGCTTTCTGACCAGCAGACTTAGGGAGGATTTATTCCTATAAAGTACATCTAGTTTGGCATAGGTCTTGGATGTCAGGGTATCAATGTGCATCCCGAATGTAGTCAAAGACTGAGCCTCTGATTGGTTCAGCTGTGCTGAAGCTGGGATATCCTGACCTACAGGGGAGGCTTGAGGACTGGCGTTGAGCCCCCCAACTTAGATTGTACATTTCCCCCCCCCCTTACCTTTGTTCTCCCTTATTTAATGTTTTCTTATTTAAAATGTCTACATAAAAGTTTTCAGCATTTCGTGTACACAGGAGCTGGCTTGTATGGCGGTGCTTGGTATTATAGGTCGTGGTCATCTCTATTTGGTATAGTAATAGAAGACTTTGTCAGGCAGAAGTATTTATTTTTCCTGATACAAGGACTTGGACATGTCCAAGGGCAGAAGCACATTCCCATTCTGCAGTGTAACTGGCAGCACTAAAACATGACAAACAAAGGCACACCTATCCATCTATCAAACCTAGCTTTCCCAGTTAGTAAAAAGCCTATACCAACCCACAACTTGGCATGCCATGTTTTCTTACACATCACACCTATTCACTATTGGACCACCATCTACTCCCCTCACTCCTCACTGGGTTACCCCATCACCCTATATGTTCTATAAGCAATCATTTTTGTACACAGCATTTAGTTGCTCACCATGAGCTTAGTCGGTAATAAATAAGAACATTCTGACTCGCCCACAAAATAAATAAAGGAAGATCTAAAACAAACTTTTGCGACCCCCCCCCCCCCCATGGACCAGTACTGGACGAGCCTCGTCTTGGCCTCCCAGAATCCATCTTGTTCACAGTTTTGTGCTTCCCCACACAATACAAATGTCCTAAACCATGTTGTAGAAAGAGCCTGCCATTTATAGTACAAGGGCGGCTACTCCAGTCCTCACGAGCCAGCAACAGATTGAAGGATATCTTTGCGTCAGCACAGGTGGCTCAATTAGTGGCCACCTGTGCTGAAGCAGTGATATCCTGAAAAGATAACCTGTTGATGGCCCTTGAGGACTGGAGTAGGCCGCCCCCGTTCTAGTATAAAAGAACTTTTTAACCGTGTGTTCTTCATAAATGAATAGAGTAAAGACAACAGGTGTTTTCAAAGATTTTTTTTAATATGTGATGCACAGAGAGAAGAAACTGGTCCAGATTCACTAAACGGTGCTATGTTCCAGCACACTTAACTCCCATTTACAACACTTAGCACAGTTCAGTGAATCAACCAACAACATTTAGGGATTGTATACAAAAGGAGAGGTTTCATGGTCAACCATTTCATGATTTCCAATTACAAGAAAAATAAAATAAATATTTTGGCATGCCCAAAATAATGGTATCACTCACTTAAAAACAAAACTGAAATCTCTATAAAAAGGTTGTTTGGGTAACAAAGCATCATTATAAATAAAGAGATGAAAGTGGTTGATTTTTATCCTTCTTAAAAAAAGTGGACAAAAAAAATTGTAAATTTAAACAGCCATTTGGCACAAGCCGACATTATTTATCCGATTGCCTAAATATACACTTAGCCAATTCACAGAACTGGAGGTACAAAACATTTATTCTGTACAAAAACAGGGAAAAGTAGATGTAACACGGAAAACACCAGTTACTGGAATTGTATCTGCTCAGAGAGACTGCAAATTCTGATACAATAAATAAATAACACTACAAAAAGGAAGAAAATATTTTGACCCCCATATAAATACATCCGACTCCCCCACAAGATGGTCACTTATAACCTACAGATTGCTAATCTACAAAGAAACAGGGCAACCGAGAAACACCTGCAGACTCGCTCTCCCCGATGCATGGAGACAGCTTCACATCTGCGATTACACAGCTTTAACTTTATTATGCGATTTCAAATTATAGAGCAGCTGTACATACCCCCCCCCCCACCCCCTGAATATTAATTCATTACTAACCCTGTAACTGGTTGGAAGATAGGAAATGATCAGTAATAAAATCAAATTTTTCAAAACTTCAATCTGCAAATCCCCCCCCTCGCCCGCTCCGGTTATTACAATATACGATGGGCTCCTCCAGAGCAGAACCGTGATATTTGTAGCCCTGGGAAGTCCACTGGTTCCCGAAATGTCTTGTAATCGGCCGCATTCTCTCCAATTTGGGGCTTTAATCAGAGGGACGAGCGGCGGCCATTACTGAATATCCCGGAAGAACAGCAGCAACTAAACTGGTGAGTCTATTGGGAACCAGGCGGTCCCGAGAGCTACAAATAGCATGGTTCCTCTCCTGGGGGCCCCCATCCGGTTCAAATCCTGTTAAATAATCTTTAATAAAAAATGTCAGGAAAGAGGGAATTATTGCTGCTTATACATATTGGGCCTGTAGAGGTTGACGCCCCGTGACAGCACAAGAATTTCCTTACTCAAAATGAAGAACGTATTAAACACAAAATGGATATTTCCCAGCGCCTCTCTTTGCTGGTTTAGCATGAGAGAAGGAGCGCTGCGTTATTCTGCCGCTTGGCATGACTAACCTGCCCCTGCTGCCTCCTATCCCGTATATCTATGGGCGGCGACCCGTATATCTATGGGCGGCGACCCGTATATCTATGGGCGGCGACCCATATATCTATGGGCGGCGACCCGTATATCTATGGGCGGCGACCCGTATATCTATGGGCGGCGACCCGTATATCTATGGGCGGCGACCCGTATATGTATGGGCAGCGACCCGTATATCTATGGGCGGCGACCCGTATATCTATGGGCGGCGACCCGTATATCTATGGGCGGCGACCCGTATATCTATGGGCGGCGAGTCTGGAAATTACATGCCCCCTTTAAAAAAAAAAAAGGGCAGACAAAGTATTTAAACTAAACCAGGGGGAGAGCCCAACTCCAGCCCTCAAGCATTACAAACAGGTCCGGCGTGAAGAATATCCCTGCCCAGGCGGCTCAAACACTGCACCACCTGTGCTGAAGCAGGGATATCTGGAAAAGCTGACCTGTGCTGAAGCAGGGATATCTGGAAAAGCTGACCTGTGTTGGTGGCCACCCCTAAACTAAATAATGATGATCTTCCTGTACCCACAGCAGGGCTTCTGAGCACCTGTTACAGCATATAACGTGTGAGCGAGAGAGAGAAGACAGGCAGTGGTGCAGGTGCAGGTTTAATGCCGATTCCAGGCCGGCAATTCTACCTCCTGGCACCAAGATAAGGTTCACCCCCCCTCCCCCCCACTAAAGCCAAATGAAACACCATCCCAGTTGTGGTGATATTGGTCAGTCTCCGTGCCATCGTTTAGCAGCAACGCAGTGAGCGGTCCTTAGCTGAACAGCTTCCACTTAACGCTATTAGCACCCTAAGGAGCAGCAACAGCACAGGCTCTAAAGGGGTTAACATTTTTGTAGTGGCGAACTGCATGTTCACATGCCACACAAACCGGGAGCACAGCACGATCACACCTGTGGGACAATGGGTTTAAAGCACCAGTGCCCCCCTCTCTCTCTCCCCCCCTCCCCCCCCCCAGGATGTAGGGACATGGTCTCCAGTCCTGCCCAAGATGCTTTGCTGTGTCCTACCCCATCTCCACCAGCCGGGATCATGGTCACCGAAGCCTCCAAGCTTCCCGAGATTCATTTCAGGAAGCAGTCTAGCTTGGGCTGGTTGGGCAGGAAAGAGCTGGGGGCCGCGGGTCGGCAAACCTTCTTCCTTTTCAACCTGGGAGGCAGAGGGCGGATTTCTGTCAGGTTGCTCTGAAGAAGGGAGTTAAGGGACATATAAATAGGCACGTGCCTGAAGAGAAGTCCCCTAAACCAGGGTGATCAACCCCAGTCCTCGAAATGCCGAAAACTGTTTTTTATGTAGACATTTTAAATAAGAAAACATCAAATAAGGGAGAACAAAGGTCAGCAAAAAGTGGGGGGGGGGGGGGGGGGCAATCTAAGTCAGGGATGCTCAACTCCAGCCCTCAAGCCTCCCCAACAGGTCACTTTTTAAAGATATCCCTGCTTCAGCACAGGTGGCTCATTCATTGGCTCAGTCTTCGACTAAGCCTCTGCTTGAGCCACCTGTGCTGAAGCAGGGATAGCCTGAAAACCTGGCCTGTTGGGGACGGGGGGGCGGGAAGAGGGGTAAGGGGAGGGTCTTGAGGTCTGGCGTTGAGCACCCCTGCCCTAAACAAGTCCCTGGAGAACCGTCCTATTGTGGTAGAACCCAAAATGTTGCATTAATGATCACACTATAGTTTGACTGGTGAACAAATTGTTAGCAGTACGTTTCCATCTCGGGGGGGACGGGGGGGGACACCGTTTGATGATTTTTGTTCGCAGATTTCTTTACAAGGGAACAGGTTTTTATACTAAAGCCCCAATTCCTTGATGTTACAAACATTATTCTAGTTTAAGTATCTTCGTAATGTTTACCTTTACGCACTTATGTGCATTATGTTGTGTAACTTTGTGTCGAGCGTGCGATACGCTGGCTGGCGCTATATTACTAGAAAACTGCACAATACAATATCTCAGCAGGACCCAGGATTATTAGATATCACAAAAACATTAGAAAAGCCGCCGTTTACAAAATAAATACCTTAAAAAAAATGCCATTCTTTCCCCCCCTCCCTCAGGGGGTCTCGGGAGCCGAGCCACGTTAATGTTAACTCTGGAGACCCCCTTCCTCTCCCTCCCGGGGACACTGAAGGTTCAAGTTTCCCGCGTCAAATGCACCAATAGGAAGAGGCGTCAGTGGCAGCTTCTTATTGGGCCACGTCACGCGGGGGATTTAAACCTCCAAGAGGTACCCGGGAGGTCTCAGGAAGCAGGGGGGCGTCTGGTGCTGAACCGGGTTAATGTCGGCTCCGGAGACCCCCTGATTCCTACACATATAAAAGAGAGAAACAAAAAGGGGAGAGCGGGACTCGGAGGAGCTGCTCCTACCAAGTAAGAAGGAAGTAAATGAAGGCAATCGCTCTGATCCGAGAGGAAAGGGAGTGAGGGTTTTATTTCCGGGAAGGGCGTTGAATTGGCACAAAAAGGTTGATACCCATTTTACAGGGATTAAAATACAGCACTGAAATGTTCCAGTCCTGTGACTCGGAGTGGGTGTTACAGTAACGCCAAGCAGTGCACCAAACCAGTTACATTCCCTCAGGTTAAGAGCAGGAAGGATACAGGTTGGATGAACTTTGTTCTACCTCCCAAACCATCGAATCCGGTTCTTACCTAAGAGAGGAAAGAAAAACCATGGATAAAACGTGGGCGTCTTCTACAGAACTGATCGAGTGATCCTCACTCCTAAACTTAACGTCCCACCCACAAACCCTCATTAAAATGTAATCACCACGTCATCCAAGTCTGATTTATACCGTTGTAGTATTTCTACGGAGGCCCCTTCGGTTGTGAGAACATAACGTGGTTGCTGCTGCAGCTCCCGAGTGCCTTATTGCCCCTCAGTAACACACTAACCACACAGATAGTGCTTGTGCTGGGCAGTTACTTACAGCGCCCGTATTGTGCCGCAGGCTCAGCAGGCTCCCGACCGGCTTCTTGTGAAGCAATGAGTTCTTAATGAAAGATGGCAGGGTCAGGTCATCGTCCTGGTCAGCTACGGTCTGACCTCCAGCCCAGTTCTGTGAAAGTTAACAGGGTTAGAGGGCATCAGAGTGGTGAGGGAGAGACAGCCAGAGAACGAGCATAACGTGGCATACTGCTGATCAGGACAGAGGCCGCGCTCCCGCCGTGCGCTCTGATCAGGACAGAGGCCGCGCTCCTGCCTTGCGCTCTGATCAGGACAGAGGCCGCGCTCCCGCCGTGCGCTCTGATCAGGACAGAGGCTGCGCTCCCGCCGTGCGCTATGATCAGGACAGAGGCCGCGCTCCCGTCGTGCGCTATAATCAGGACAGAGGCCGCGCTCCCGTCGCGCGCTATAATCAGGACAGAGGCCGCGCTCCCGCCGTGCGCTCTGATCAGGACAGACCAGAGTTGGGAAATTGAATGAGTTTCACAAAGATTTCTTCCTCTTACTGTTAACACCGTGTTCTCTAGCAGAGTGCTCTTATCCGGGCCGCTCACGGGACACCTGTACAAAGTAAACATCATGTTTAGCACAGATATTAAAGCAAATAAGGGATTACATGAATGAAAGGAACAAAGCTCAAAAGATTGTGTCTACACTCCGTATCTTTTGGAAAATGCTTTTTTGAAAGTGCCCTGTTCATCTAAATGGGTAAAATAAATAATAATAAAAAAAAAACCCTATTGACCAGTGGGTTCTCCTGGAGCGGAACCGTGCCAAGATTAAAATGAACGCCAAAACGCAGGCCCGTTACGGGAGTCATGTTTAAACCAGGAAGTGCGCAACTAAAGCCGTTTGTATCCCTGGGTCCTGGGAAAATAGTGCGGGTCAGTCCCGGAGGAACAAAATGTTTTACGCATTTGATTGTTGTGAGAAATGAATAGAAATTCCAGCCTCGGCCAAAGACATTTGATAAAGAATGTAACAGCCCTTTCCATGGGAGTGTGAAGTTTATTTTTTGTATTGGAAAAGTGTCAATTAGCGCCGTATCACCTATTAAAACAAGTCAACATGTCCTGATCTGTGTGACTGGATTACATTCATTTCAAGTGCTGTTTGTATGGGGAGTTGGAACCAGAAGGAGTAGTAACAAGGAAGGGGTGAGACGGTATAGTATATTGAAATACAGTTAGTACTTATAACTCCACAGTTGCAACAATGAGCAGGATTGAGAATGCCACTAAATGCACATCTTGCCACATGTATGGGCACTTGTAGCTGTGCTCTAGGGAGCATATCGCTGTGGGAAGTGTGAGCGGGGGGTCTCTTTAGAGTCTCACATTGCTGATCTGAAGAGGCAACTTGCAATATTGAGGGACATCAACAATTTGACCGATTAGTGCTGACTGAGCAGGCCCTGGCTCGGACTAGTACTGCAGATGGTGGCGCTGTGAGTGAGGAACAGGTAAGTAGCTGGGTAACAGTTAGAAGGGGAAGCAGGGGCAATAGGAAGAGGCAGGCCAGTCCTGAGCTGACCCATCCCAATAGATTTGCCATATTGAGTGAAGATATTGGGAGTGTCAGGGCAGGAATGACGAGGCTGTGGGGAGACAGACTCCTCTAGCAGCCAGGGGAATTGTCCCTCCTACACAGAGGGAACTCTGGATACTCCAAGACCAAGAAAGTTTGTGCTGGTAGGGGACTCCATTATTAGGAGGGTAGGTAGGGCAACCGGTTGCTGTGACCGCATGAACCGAATAGTTTGTCGTCTCCCAGGGGCTCGGGTTCGGCACATTGCGGATCGGGTAGACAGATTGTTGTGAGCAGCTAGAACTGACCCGGCGGTCATGGTACATATTGACACCAATGACAAAGTTAGAGAAAGATGATGGGTCCTAAAAAACGATTTCAGGGATCTAGGCTGCAAAGACCTCCATGGTAGTATTTTCTGAAATACTACCAGTGCCATGCGTTACACGGCTAAGAAAGTGGTGTAGGAAGGAGGGTTTGGGTTTTTTAGAGCACTGGGACTCCTATTCGGAAAGGTGCTATCTTTATGGTAGGGAAAGATTTCACCTCAATGAAGAGGGCTCTTCTGTGCTAGGAGGGAGAATGTTAAAAAGGTTGGAGGAGATTTTAAACTAGGATGGAGGGGGGGAGGGACAAAGATAAACTTAGAATATAGCAATAGCAGATTATACAGATTATACTAGAAAACTTCTAAAGACTAAACACAATTGATGTAGAAAGGCAGGAGCAGCAAAGAGTACAGACTGAAAAAAATAAATGTATTAAAAATGCGGCAAGAAGCCGACAGATAAAATGAGGGAGCTTGAATTAATAGCTACAAGAGAGCAGTATGATATCATAGGCATTACTGAAACATGGTGGGATGAAACTCATTACTGGGCAGTTAATTTAGAGGGTTATTCCCTTTTCCGAAAGGATCGAGCAAATAGAAGAGGAGGTGCAGTATGTTTATATGTTAAACCGAATCTAAAACCATAGGGAAGATGTTTATGAAGGGAATGATTAAAGTGTAGACCTTCTCGATAAAAATTAGCAGTGGAGGTAAAATGTACAAAGAAAATGGTTGCTATGAACCACCAAATATCTGTGAGATTGAGGAAGCCAGAATACTTTTGCAAATGGAGAAGGCATAAAAACTAGACCATGTTTGCATTATGGGTGATTTTAATTATCCAGGCAGACTGGGGCAATTAGATTAGCATTACATCGAAAGGAAACAGGTTTTTGGGGTGTTTAAAAGATCATTACAGGAGAGGGGCAATACTGGATTTGGTAATATCAAACAATGTAGAAGTAATACCCAAATGTTCCTGGACTTGAATATTTGTTAACAATGATCAGAACATGGTCTCATTTGAAATAAATTATCACGAAACAGACTACTTGGGTTCAACAAAGACTTTAAACTTTAGAAAGGCAGAATTTTAATAAATTGAGGAATAATCTACAAGGAATAAATTGGGATGATGTTTTTGCAGGAAAAAAATGTGGAAGATCAAGGAGGTCTTTCAAACATTGTTAGAAAAGCACACTTATCAGTGAATACCCTTGGGTAATAACTATAAAAGAAACAAGTCTAAACTAATCTGGCTAAATAAACAGGGAGGGGAGGAAATGGACAAGAAGAGGAAGGCGTTTAGATTCTTAAAGTCAGGAGGGACGGAGGCGTCGTATCAGAATTATAAGGAATGTAACACAAGTTGCAAAGGGCAATCAAATTAGCCAACATGGATAATGAAACAAAGATTGCAATAGAAAGTTAGATCAACTCTAAAAAATTCTTAATAACAAAAAAAACAATAGAAAAGAAAATATAGGACCTTTTCAGTGTGAGATGGGCAGGCAGATAGATTATTGGAGATAAGGAAAAAGCAGAGGTATTAAACAAACTCTTTGCCTCTGCGTTTACCAGGGAAGAATCAATTTTATTAGTAGTGCCGCAGGAAGAAGCCACAACCTCCATATTAATGAACAATTGGTTAACTGAGGAAGAAGTTCATGGGCGGCTTGAAAAGTGAAAGTAAATAAAGCACCTGGCCCCGATGGCATACATCCAAGAGTTCTCAAGGCGTTCATTTCAGCAATAGCCAAACCAAGGTTGGAGGAAAGAATATTTCGCCATCAACAAAAGGAAATGGTTCTTTACCGTAAGGGCAGTTAAAATGTGGAATTCATTACCCATGGAGACTGTGATGGCAGAAACAATAGATATGTTAAAAAAATAAATAAATAATAAGTTGGACATCCTTTTTAGAAAGGAAATAAGTAACCATGGGAAGGATGATCACCCAGGGAGTAATCTGATTGCCAATATTTGGAGTCAGGAAGGTATTTATTTTTCACCTTATGAGATATCATTAGATGATATGTCACTGGGATTTTTATTTGCCTTCCTCTGAATCTGAGGAAGTTCATAGGTGGCTTGAAGTAAATGAGGCATCTGGCCTTGATGGCATACATCCAAGGAGTTAAGCTCAGTAATAGCCAAACCATTACATTTAATATTCAAGGACTCCCATTTCCACAGGCTCAGTACCACAAGATTGGCGTAAAGCAGATGTGCTGCCTATATTTAAAAAGTGAGCTAGATCACAACCGGGGAATTACAGACCTGTAAGCCTGACTTTAATAGTTGGGAAACTACTTGAAGGTTTAATACGGGATAATATTCAGGAATACCTAATGGAAAACAAAATTATTAGTAATAGTCAGCATGGATTTATGAAGGATAGATCATGCCAAACTAACCTTAATTGTTTCTTTGAGGAGGTAAGTAGGGATTTAGACCAGAGTAATGCAGTTCATGTGGTCTAATTAGATTTTGCAACGGCTTTTGATACGGTTCCACACAAGAGGTTGGTGTACAAAATAAAGCAAATTGGACTTAGTAAAAATATATGCACCTGGATTGAAAACTGGTTGAAGGACAGACAGAGGGTTGCCATAAACTGAACTTTTTCAGGTTGGGTTAGGGTCGTGAGTGGAGTAACTCAGGGATCGGTATAGGGACCCCTTCTTTTTAACTTGTTTATTAATGACCTTGAGAACGAGAGCAAAGTCTCCATCTCTGCTGATGACGCTAAATTATGTAAGGTTATAGAATCAGAGCAGGATGCAATTTCTCTACAGAAGGACTTGGAGAAACTGGAAACTTGGGCACGTAAATGGCAGATGAGGTTTAATACAGATAAGTGTAAGGTTATACAATTGGGAAACAAGAATAAACAGGCGACTTACAAATTAAATGGGGATAAATTAAATGGGGATAAATTGGGGGAAACAGATACAAACATGTAGAGGCTTAGAGTCCTCCCCAAAAAGATCATTGGGCATGACGTCATCGCGTTGACGTCGTGGAGGAGGAAGTAACTGGGTGAGATCAGTCCATGTTATTCGGCAGCTGTGGGGCATATATCGCTAATTTTACTAGCTACAGACTTTGACTTGCAAGTACTTTCATGTGAATACGGGCTAATACTGTCAATACCTGTAGTATATTGTACACATACCGTCACATGTACTGTTTACCCCACGATTATAGCGATTATTAGTGTGCTAACAGGTTTATGTCATAGATACTGTGTATATCCTGTGATTGTATCAGAGGGACATCTGACTGCCTGTTAACCATCAGGAACATATGTGTTTTATACACAGGCACAAACCCAATACCAACCTATGCACACTAGAGTTACCTATGTGAGTGGAGATCTATTTGCAGCATCCATTTATGCATTAACCATTTGTGTGCTGCATTACTCACAGTTAGCCCTATTGGTAACTTACCTTGACTGCCACCATTGTGACTGCACCCGTTATGTTCACATTTTAATTGGTTTTAATTAGTTTAGAGCTAGCGCTTTATGTTGTTAGTCCCTGATTATTAATAAAGTATTTGTTTTTTTGCCAACTGGCGTTTTAGTGGTAATTGTCCTCTCACAGTGATGAGAGCGATTACTTACCTGTACTGTATGGTTGATTGAACCACTTGTATATATTTGGTATTTAACCCCAGGCATTTAACCTAGCCCAGTGTGCAGCTATTGAGGATCTTTTGGGGAGGACTCTAAGCCTCCTCTACATGTTTGTGTCTGTTAACCCTATCCTCTTTGCACCGGCTGGTATATAAATAATGTTACATTATATACATTATCATATACATTATTTGGGTGAGCGGTAGACCACAAGTTATGTTTACATAAATTGGGGGAACCCTTGATGGAGTAGGATTTAGGAGTGCTTGTAGACAGGAGGCTTAGCAATAGTGCCGAAAATCATGCGGTAGCTGCAAACAAGATCTTATCTTGCATTAAAATGGAAGGGAATATAATTATGTTCCTTTACACAGCATTAGTAAGACCACACCTTGAATATGGAGTACAATTTTGGGCACCACTCCTTAGAAAAGACATTATGGAACTAGAGAGAGTGCAGAGAAGAGCCACCAAATTAATAAAGGGGATGGACATTCTAACTTATAAGGAGAGGCTAGTTAAATTAGATTTATTTACATTAGAAAAGGAGTCTAAGAAGGGATATGATAACTATATACAAATACATCTGGGGACAGTACAAGGAGCTTTCAAAAGAACTATTCATCCCAAGGACAGTACAAAGGACACAGGGTCCTCCCTTAAGGTTGGAGGAAAGGAGATTTCACCAGCAACAAAGGAAAGGGTTCTTTACAGTAAGGGCAGTTACCATGTAGAATTAATTTCCCATGGAGACCGATGGCAGATACGATAGATCTGTTCAAAAAAAGGTTGGACATCTTTTTAGAAAGGAAACGTATACAGCGATATACCAAATAAACAAACATGGGAAGGATGTTGATCCAGGGAGTCATCTGATTTCCAGTTCTTGGAGTCAGGAAGGAATTTATTTTCCTTTAATGAGATATCATTGGATGATGTGACACTGGGGTTTTTTGTTTGTCTTCCTCTGGATCAATAAGTATAGAAATAGGGTAAAGAATCTGCTGTCTAAATTTAGCATAGGTTGAACTTGATGGATGGATGTCTTTTTTCAACTTCATCTACTATGTAAATGTGCAACTTTATACAAAAAATAAACTAACACTTAAGATCTCCCACAAGAAAAGCTTTAACTAACCCTTTCCCTGACAGAAACATGCAGAGCAAAGCGCCAGAGACGCATAGCAAAGCTGGAATGTGCGGGCGCTAAATGGTTCCGCTGACGAAACCTCGCTCAGATGCCATGGAAATGCAAAAGCATCAGGGTACAAATCCTGGTCCCTTTCTTCATGAAGCCGCAGCTTGGTTTCCCCTCTCAGGACCTGCAAATCTCATTTGTTCCCCAAGATATGTGGTCTCCCACCCAAGGGCTGTAAAAGGGCCTTACTCTCTCTTCTCCAGCTTCAGCTTCTTGGAATGGGCGACAAAGGTTTTCTGTGTGACGTGCTCAGGAGTATCAATGTCAAACGTCATGTCCAGGTTGATATCGTCCCCTCCGGCTGGGCGATGGAGCCGCGGCCGCTCCAGTCCTATGGGAGCCGGACTAGAAAACAGAGTCCAGAAGGGGAAGGGGTCAGTCAATCTGCACAGAGAGCGGGTTAGTGGAAGATGTGAGCGGACAGTGCAACGTCCTGACCACTCTGTATATAACATGAAACATATAACATACTGGGTCTCCTGAGGTAGGTAAGGTCCCCACCAAAACATCATGCTGCAATAATATACATATTCTATTCATATACTGTGCTAGGCTTGTAGGAGACTATACACCTCTGCATTTCACCCTATAGTACTCCGACACCGCGTCTATAGGGAGCGCACGTTATCCCAGCCTGTGTGCAACTACCTTTATGCTAAAATCAAATGATAATATCCGGATGTTGCCAGACTTACTGTGCTCTGTGCCACGATGTGCACGGCTCCGGTGTGGCTACAGCTCTAGTGGCCCCGAGGACAGCAAGTTTAACAGTAGGATTAACGCTGTGGGGTTCCATGCTTCTGAATGGGACCTGCATCATTAATCCCCCTGGGGCATCTGCAGGTAGAGAAATATCCCTACTCGCCTTTCAGATGAGCTGCGTGTCCGACCTGCAGCCTCTGGTCTGGATCCGTGTCCCCGGTATGCAGGGCTGTAGTTACTGCCCCCTTCATTTAGATGCCCTTAAGGGGGCTCTACATGAAGGGGGAGCTACATGTGAAACAATGTGAATCCCCGCAGGGGGTCACAAAGAGTTCCCTATTGTTTGCACTCACACAGTAATTATAATATGAAATATTGGGTGTAATTGACCCGAAATAATTAATTCAATACTGGGTGTACATAAGAGCCAGCCTTGGCTCCCAGAGAAACACCAATAAAATGAAACAACATTTTATCAACATATATTCAATGGAAAACAGGTGCGAATTACTATATACAAATGTGAATACAATCCCCACGGTGGGGTAAGGAGTGTGACGTGTGAACTGCGTGTGCACTGGATAATGCGCACATGCAACACACTGAAGTGTGGGTTGTGTGTCTCCTTAATGTGTCTAGATGGAAGGATCAATCTAAAGAAGGGAATCAGGACAAAGCAAATTGGGATGCCCCTAGGTGGTGGGGACGGGGGGAAAATGTGCAACAGAATGGGTGCTACAGGCAGAAAACCTAGTCAGGGCAACAGCATAGAAAGCAAAGGGGGGCCGAGCACACCTGCAAAACAGAGCGTTACTGCAAAGAGATCCTTTGTTGACTGATGGTCAAATGCATCCAACGTTTTGGTGCCAAGCACCTTCATAAGGGAGCTTACCAGTGGGACGCCACCATCTCTACATCATTAAGGGGGCTGGACAAGACCGGGGGACGCGGATCCCGACCCCTTGATGATACAGGGGGCACAGACCCAGACAGATGCGCTGCTCATCTGAAAAGGTGAGTAGTGATATTTCTCTCCCTGCAGATGCCCCAGGGGGATTAACGCGGCAGAAGCATGGAACCCCACAGCGTTAAGCTTCCAGGAGCCGCTTGGACTTGCCGTCCTTGTGGCCGCGTTTATGCCGCGGGGTCCCCACCCCATTTTTTTCCCCGCGGTCACAAGTACAGCTTGTCTGGCTACACCTGTATATTGAAACTTCTCACACAGACATTCCAAAAGCGAGAATATGCACAAGAGCAGCCCCTCACGGCAGCCTCGGATACGTTGGAGGTCGCTAGACATCAGAAACCACAACTTGTGTATCCCAGCTGCGGGAGTTAGAGTATCCGTCACTTTACATTTCATTGTGTACACCGCCTGCAGTGACTTTTTTGGGGGGGTTTGAGAGAATGGATTTAAACCATAAAAAACAGGCCCACATTCCAAATTATCTGCTTGTATAAATATATTTTTTTAAATAAATAAAAAAGTGTAATAATACTTCACCAAGAACAAAAAGTAATTACAAAAGCCTGCCATGATGATTGAGGTCTGAAACCCCAGAGCTTGCGATTTTAGAAATGATGACCCCACACACCTCTCGAAGATCAGGCGGCTGATCGCTTCGTTGGCTGCAGTCGGGGTACTGAGAGTCTTCTGTAAAAACTCCACCTTCTTCTTTAAACTCTGAAAAAACAAGGAGGGCGGGGACTTAGCCCGAGCTGGATATCTATCTATCTATCTATCTATCTATCTATCTATCTATCTATCTATATATATATATATATATAGTGTATGTTTATGTGTGGGATAGAGGAGAAGGCATGGTCTTTAACACAGGACTTTGTATGTACCAGTATATCAATTATAATGTTTTGAACATGAAGACTACTCAAAAGTCACTACCTACAACTGCTTTCAAAAAGGTACAATCCCACACATTTGGTCAGAAAACAAACAGTAAGGGCCTCTGAATAGGGAAGTGTTTGTCCAAGTGTTTTTTCCCCATATCCCACCCTGTCCTTATCAGAGCGATAGTACTGATAAGGGATGGGGGGGCGAGTCTGGCTGTACAAGCGCTCGCTGATCCCACAGTGACATCACGCAGAAGGGAGCAGCCGGAGGAAATCAAACCCCTCCCAAATCTAACTTTTAAAAATACATTAAAAATACTTATAGGTGCCAGAGCTGGGTAAAAAAAAAAAATAATAAGTATCAATTACCCACATGAGAAACCTTAAACAGCTCATTGGACTTAGTTCACTTTGGTTCCATGAGGGCATAATCCTTTAAAGCAAGATACCAGAGCAGAGCCCCTGTAAAGGCTGCATGCAGTCTCACCATGATCTCCTTGTCCGCATTGTGCAGCTCCTTCTGGGCGGAACCAAGCTCTTCTCGCGCTTTCGTTAGTTCCAACACTGTCTTCTGCGCCTGCAAACAGAAAACCGCCGATTACCCCGTCTCAATGGATTCAACGTTCTCCTTTACGGTGCTACCAGGCACAACAATATCTTTGTGACATATCTGGCACATTAACCAGAATCCCCTGTATACACCCGCCCACCCCAGCTCTCTCTTGTATACATACACCCCCCTCCCTTCCTCCACACCTGTATATGCCCCCTCCCTTTCCTCACTCCTGTATACACACAAACCTCGCTCCCACACTCCTGTATACATACACCACACACACACACACACCTTTCCTCCCTCCTGTATACACACAAACCTCGCTCCCACACTCCTGTATACATACACCACACACACACACACACACACACACACATGTATACACCCCTCTCCCTTTCCTCCCTCCTGTATACACACAAACCTCGCTCCCACACTCCTGTATACATACACCACACACACACACTTCCCTTTCCTCCCTCCTGTATACACACAAACCTCGCTCCCACACGCCTGCTTACACATGTATGAACAGACTTTTAGGAGGGAAGATGAGAAATCAGACAGAATTCCTGCAGAAGATGACAGGCTGTGAGCCGTGAAGCATTCGCTCAAACGGATCATGTCTGGAGCTGCAGTCACAGGGACGATGAACACTGTTAAAGCGCTAAATGGTTACACCCCCGTTCTAACCTTGTTATTAGATGCAAATAATTCCTTTTTCAGCTTCTCAGTCATCTCCGAAGAGGATTTGCGCACTTCCTTCAGGTTCTCATATTCCCTGCAAATTAAAATAAAAGGTCACATGGGACCCCCGTTTACCAATTCCAACCCCGCCGCAGACAAATACGGGGCTTTATCCCTCGTCCCTACTCTGCTTCGGCTGCTTTTACTCACCTTGTTTAAGTTCAAGTTGATTACACAGAGTAGAAATAGAAGGTATACGCATTTAGGGCACCAACATACGTTTATTTATTTAAGCAAGTCCTTGGTGACCTTGTGACCTCTCAAGTGTCAGACACTAGGAGATTACCCAGGGTCAATGAGGACTAGCATATATAAACTGTTTATACAGCGGAGCCGCACTTCCCGTATTCCAATTATACAGCAGGACCTTCCACTGGTTGTTTTTTTTGACGTTTATAGAAACAGAGATTGGCAGCAGATAAGGACCATTGGGCCCACCTAGTATGCAAGTATACTCTTATTTATATAATACGCATTAACCGCGTGCACAGGACTGCACAGGGCAATGCAGGAAATGTAAAACACAAAGGGTAAAGCGTGCATGTACGTGTATACACACACACACACACACACACACACAATTGGGAGAAAGCAATCGCAGCCCGGAAACAGTTTAAACTCCCTTATTAAATATACTATGAAGTTACTTACTCCAGGTTAGGGAAGATTTCAGCATCCTTCAATTGCCTGGGTTAAATCTTTCCTAGCAAGAAGATGGTTGGATATTGTGAAGCTACATAGCGATAACCTCTCACTTGTACTGGGTTTTTTGGCGAAGGGATTCTGGAGTATAAGAAATTACCCACAAAAGGCCCAGATCCACATAACAGAGCTAAGCTTAAGCACACCTCCCATTTATGTCAATGGAAGTAAAGCATTAGCACGCCATGCACCCTGTTGTGGATCTCAGACTCATGCTTTGTAATTCTGCTCCAGAAAAGATCTGTCAGTTCTGCGTATCTGAGGCACAGCAATGTACACACCTCACCCCCTCCCTTCACCCAACTGCACCACAATACTTACTTCTTCAAGGACACGCAGTACACAGCCAGCTGTTCCACGGCCGCCTGCCCTGACCCCATATCTCGGATCATCTCCTCCACCTCCAGCCGCTGAGACTGCAACAAAACCTCGATCCTGTCGAACAGGAAGAACGGACGGAGCATTAGAGCCAAGAGACGCTTACTCACCAGAACTTAGAACGCCGTTACGTATTTTTCCATCTTGTGTCTGCGAGATTTGACATCTCAGTCGGTCTGTGGAGCAGATAAAGGACCCGCACGTTTCCCCATTCCCACAGTGACGGTTAGGACACAAAACGTGTCGTCATTTCGAAACGGTCCCCAGTACCGACCTCTCCATGGTCTTCAGCTTGTTTCTCAGCTTGCGTGCTTCGTCCTTGGCAGTTTTGGCATCAGACTGCTGCTGCTCAAAGAACTTCATTTGTTTCTAGGAAGAAATAGCCGTGTTAGTCCAGTTGTGATAACGCATAGTAATGAGTACTTCAGTATTAGGCAGTACCTTTTATATTTGGACTAAATTTATATTCTGTAACCCTTCTAAGAAGGATACCAACATGACTATTGTATGCTGGGTTCCACCATGGGTTGCTATGGGGATCCAGATGTCACTCGGGAGTATTTAAGATGGGACTATTCAAGAGGGTTAGGTTCCAGGAGGACATGAGGAGCGGAGTCTCGGGGAGAGTAGATCAGTAATGATTCCAAAGTAATTGTACAGACCAGGCCCCCCGTTTAGTTGTAGATGGGGACAGTACCGTTAAGTTAGGATCCCTGAGAGAAGGAATGGAATCCGGAATAAGTAATAAAGGAATACGGCACGCCATAGAGGGCCTCAGGAAAGATGGCTCCCGGCAGATCAGCTCTAACATTCCTCAACCGTCTGTGTAAAAGTGCCACTTCTCAGGCAAAGTGCATTGGGTCAAGAAAAGACCAGTCAGGATTCCCGTAGGGGCCCAGAGTAATCAGATAAATACAGAGTATGCTCCCACATTTACTCAGAGCAACCAAGTCAAAGTACCTTCATTGAAGTGTTAAGATAGGGAAGAAAGAATCCCTTTAGTGTGGCACTAAGGAAAGTGCACCCTAATTAAAACTTAAATTTTATTGTAAACTGATTAAAATAAACTGTTTGGAGAAACCACATACATAAAACACACAAACAAATAATAATTAAAAGACGGAGAGGTGTGGTAGGGTGTTTAATGGAGGTGTTATTATATATAAATACCTCTTTAATCAAATCTTAATAGACCCTAGAATATGGATGGTCTCTATACTAAAGGTAAGTATGGGTACTCGCAGTGAATGGGGTAAAGGCAGTTGAATGTATTTGTCTGCTGGATGAAAAGTAAGGCTGTATGCATTAATGGCTGAGGTGAAGCAGCCACAAAACACCTCAAACAACAACGTCACGTCGGCTCATCGGTGAGGTGTGGGTTATACACTGTCCGAGTGATTCGTAGACTGCGTCCGTGGGCAGTAAAAGCACTCAGACCTCAGGGTTGATCTCTCCTATCTCTGCAGTGAGTGTGGCTGGTCTTACAATAGACTGGTCGAATTTATATCGATATATATATTGTTGTTTGAGGTGTTTTGTGGCTGCTTCACTTCAGCCATTAATGCATACAGCCTTACTTTTCATCCAGCAGACAAATACATTCAACTGCCTTTACCCCATTCAACTGTAATGGTCACAGGGGTTCTGAGATATCCTTTCACTGTGAGTACCCATACTTACCTTTGGTATAGAGACCATCCATATTCTAGGGTCTATTAAGATTTGATTAAAGAGGTATTTATATATAATAACACCTCCATTAAACACCCTACCACACCTCTCCGTCTTTTAATTATTATTTGTTTGTGTGTTTTATGTATGTGGTTTCTCCAAACAGTCTATTTAAATCAGTTTACAATAAAATGTAAGTTTTAATTAGGGTGCACTTTCCTTAGTGCCACACTAAAGGGATTCTTTCTTTCCTCTCACCTATTATCAATCCATTCCCTGTGAGCACCACCCTCTCAGTAACTGTTTGGATAATTTTCCCTCCCTTTGCTTGAGCAGAGTAAACTCTGCAGCCTTCACCTGCGTGCAGATCCCCTTGTCTGGTGTTAAGATAGGGCACTGATTGAAGCACTATATTCCTGTATCTCGGTTATAGAATACAGTACGTTAATGTGTATGAGCAGCCCCTGCCCATGGGGACACGAATAAATGACTGTTGTACGACAAAACTTCCTGGTGTCCCTTAGGCTGCGGTCCCAGTGTGTTCTGTAGCACACGTGCTTCACCGCACATCACGGTCCTGGGAGGGAGAGTTTGCGATGGAAGGGGGCATGGCGGGGGGTTTGCGGGGGCGTGGCCATGACCTCACACGGCTGGTTCGCCCTCATTGGCTGAACATTGGTCCTTTGAAGTCCAGTGATGTCACAAAGTGGGAGAGGCTGAACCGCCGGCAGGGGCGTGGCCACGCCTCCGTTGCCAGTTCTACATACAAAAAAAACTTGCAGTACAGCGCGGCTGCTAAATGCGCGCCGACGCATGTACTGGGCCCGGATAGATTGGGGGGGCGGCACTTGTGCGCACTGGGACCGCAGCCTCATTCTACAACCTTGCTACCTCATCGCCCAGCCATCTGAATCCAGCACCCCAAGTCAAGGTAGCCGACGCGGAGTAGCCATACAATACACCCCCATGTAATCTCCCTGGAAGCCGGGCAGGGAGGGTTACATAAGACAAGATTTCGAGAGTTCTCTCTGTCTCAGGTGAAGCATCACTGACCTGAAGAAGAGACGAGAACTCTTGTAATCTTGTCTTATAATATCAATTGTCAAAATTAAAAAAAAAACAGTACCACCCAATACTGAAGTGTCATTTTCTAAGAAAACAAATACAATTAAACGAAAAATTCAAAAAACAAATTGGTAGAACAGCAGCAACAAAAAAAGCACCGATCAACTCACCAGAGGTACAAAAAAAAAAAAAAAAGTTTATTAAATCACATACTAAAAAACAGACTAACATAAAAAACAATTCCTCCTACGCGTTTCAGGCTCTCCAGCCCTTTCTCAAGGAGTATAATAGGGGTCTGATAAAATGATGTATATATATAGCCCCTCCTCTGAACTCTCAGACACCTGAAATGTATACAGGTGATTGAAACATATATATTAACCCTAAAATGTGTATAGGTCTCCATGTTCAAAATGGATAGAAAAGAAGATGGATTATCAATCTGTACTGGAATAAGTATCAATAGATAGTTTAAACAAAATAGACAAAGGAATCTACAATATAAGTAAATCCAAATGTTACATAAACAAGAATTGATACAAATTAGCACCAAATGGAAATATATCCTGATGGATAATTAACTAAGCTATCCTTTTCACATGAGAGACCAAAACACATATCAACACATTGATTGCACAAACATAAGAAAACTGGCATGACATCAATAACAAAGTAATGAGCATGATACACGAAAAGATGTTAAGAAATATATAAAATAATAGTGTATACGATAAATATACACGAAAAATATATATTTGTATATAAAATAAAGAAACAAAAAAAGAAGCTAAAGAAACAAACCTGATGATGAAATACTAATTCTAACAAAAAGGATAATATTAAACAAGCCCCGTTCATACAATCTATGAACTGTATAGTTATACCAATGAGAAGATACAAAATCCCCTCATAAAGAACAAATATATAATGGAATTACATCAAATATATTATTGGTGAATTATATATATTGTTATATGATATAACTCAACAGCCCAAAGACAATACACAGAAATTAGAACACCTTTAAGATTTAAATTTAAGCAGTTAAATGTTATATGAAATGAGATATGGGTGAGGAACAAATGCAGTATAACGTGAGAGAGTACCCAAAAGGAAGGTAAACTTAAATCATAAAAAGTATTTCAAATCCCAATGTGTATTCAACCCATTTGGGATAAGAGTATTTAAAGAAAAAATCCAATGGGCCTCTCCTCTTGTATAGTGCATTTGTTCTGTCACCGCCACGACTATGAACTTGAACAGTTTCAATGGCAACACATTTAAAATTGACAAGAGAACCATTTTGACAAATATCAAAACGTTTGGACACGGGATGCACTTTATCTCGTTTAAGAATAAGTCTCATGTGTTCCATTACTCGGATCTTAAACATACAGGACGTAAGACCAATGTATCTTTTGTTGCAACCGCATAAAAGCATATAGATAACAAAATCCGTGTTACAATTGATAAAGGTAGTTATGTTATATGACCTTGTATTCTCCATATCAGAAAAAAAATTTGTGTTGGTTACGTATGGACATATTTTGCATCGATTGCAAGGATAGCATCCTGTAAATTTTGGGAAAAAATCTCTTTTGGAACGAGTTTTATCTACTTTAATTACACTCGGAGAGATGATATTACCCAATGTTGGTAGTTAAAGACAAATTTGGGAGTCATTGTTGTTATCTCTCAAAAGAGGATCAACATTGAGAATGGACCAATGTTTGTTAATTATATGTTTAATCGCATAAGCTTGGTTGCAAAAAGTGGTTATAAAATAAGGGGAAACCAGGTCAGATTTAATTCTATCTTGTTTACCTCGTTTTAGAGAAACCGGACTACCATCCAACATCTCCACTCTGTTTTGGTTGAGAGCATTAAGATTGGCCGCCATCAACATTTTTGGATTGTATCCTCTAGCACGAAAACGATTAGTGAGTTCTATGGCTCTATGATGGTAATCATCAAGATTAGAACAATTTCGGCGTAGGCGTATGAACTGGCCATAGAGCTCACACACATAGACCTATACACATTTTAGGGTTAATATATATGTTTCAATCACCTGTATACATTTCAGGTGTCTGAGAGTTCAGAGGAGGGGCTATATATACATAATTTTATCAGACCCCTATTATACTCCTTGAGAAAGGTCTGGAGAGCCTGAAACGCGTAGGAGGAATTGTTTTTTATGTTAGTCTGTTTTTTGTTTTGTAGTATGTGATTTAATAAACTTTTTTTATTTTTCGTACCTCTGGTGAGTTGATCGGTGCTTTTTTGGTTCCTGCTGTTCTACCTATTTGTTTTTTGAATTCTACTGTTCCACGATTGGAGTGACGCACTTCCGCAGCGCAGGTTCCGGCTAGTCGCTAAGCATCACGGGAGAACGCCGACAGGAGACGGGCACCTCCACGTTGTCAGCCTGGAGCTTTCCCGGACGGTCTGAGGCTCCGGTTATTGCCACGGCTTCAGCACGCGGGATCTCAAAGGCTACACCAACAAGGATTCAGGTATCTACACTTTTACCTCTGAACATTATGGGGTGCAGAAGTTAGGACTGAGAAACATGCCAATTGAGTCACTAAGGGCACGGTTTAAGGCTGGCTCCAGTTTCTCTGGCAATTCTCTTATTTTGTCCATCTTTCCCTTCCAGTCAGTATCCTTACAGCTATACTATATGCGATTTATTTTGCCTATGATTTCTTACCTGAATTGCTACGGATTTAGAACCACATTGGACTTTCTATATACTTTCATTTGAGTCTCTCAGATATTGTCTCAGAGTCTCTATATTGCTATTTTTGGAGCGTGGAGTAGTTATTTACATAGGATTACAATTAAACGAAGCTCAAACAGCGAGGCTCAGGATCGAGCTTTGCATTGACGCCATAGAGCAATTTGTGCAATGATTAGCATATAAAGATTTTTGGGCCTTATACCCATTTCAAGAACCCTATTGGCGATACCTTGGAACACTATTGGCCATATAAATCTTGGGCCTTCTACTATATGCAGTGAAGCCCTGTGCTAGACAAGAGATTAGCTTTGTTTGATTGGAGCGGAACTATTCTCCAGCACTGGGGAGCTACGTCCCGACACACGGAATCGAGGGAATAAACCTGTATTATAAAATATAGGTCTTACCTTCATGGTAGAATACAGCATCTCCACGTTGCCCAGCTCCTTCTGCATTTCCTGTATGGTGACATTTCTCACATCCAGCATCTGCCGCAAGGAGTCCACTATATCCTGGCATTCCCTCTTCTCCTTCTCTGTAAAATACGCCGTCGCCACACGGGCAGTGAGAACAAGCGCTGCAAAGTGACTGGCCTCTGTCGAATCTATACTTGGGGTAATTCCCTGACACCAACTTGTGTGTGAGAAGAGGCCTTCAGCACACCACAGGACCGATTGTGAATGCTGGTTATGTACTTGTGCAAGAACTAAACCTAGTGGTACGAGTATGTGGACCATACTATCGGGCACCGTATGTGTGTGGTATCTGTGTGCCAGGCTCCCGCTGTGCCGGAGTAATATCGGGAGACATATCCTGTGTGCATGTAATGTACGTGTGAAAGTGTAGTGGGGATTAGCACCTGCAGTGTGTGCTATAATTGTGCCCCTGCACTCACCTTTAGCTAGAAGAAGTGCTTTTACTCTGTCCACTTCATTCTGCAGGTTGGGAGAAGAGTAATAATATATAATCATGCCGCATTGTCACAGTGACAGTATAACGCATACAGTGTCACTACATTAGTAAGTGTTCTGCAAATCTACAAAACACCCACGGGAGCCCACGTGATAGTTTACACCCGTCACTGCTGAAAAACATTGCTCATCTCGGCCTTCTGCTGTTACAGCACAGACCTCTCTCTGCTTCCCCTGATGTTTTAGACAGCAGCCGCGAGGAAAAAAATAAGTTTGTGCAGAAGAAGACAGTCATCGGAGAGTTGAAGTGTACCAACACTCATTGATCGCGATATCAATGACATCACAAATCCACGATGGCTGCACCCCCCTCCCCCCCCAAGAAGAACACATTTTGCTTCCAATTGGGACATTTCACCCTGAAATTATGTGCATCACATTTGTGCATTTTAAAAACTGACAAGCGTCAGAGAAAGTGTTGCACAAAGAGTAAGGCCGAGTCCATAGAAGGACAGGCCGTGCTGAGGCGTGCGGACGCTCAGCGCTGAGCCCCTGCATCCTCAATGAGGATGCCTTGAGAGGGGGCTCGCGCGAGCGTCCGCAGGCGTGCTCAGGTTTTGGAGTTTTCAGCCGAGCGCCATGCTGTTTTTCAGCGCGCTGTCGGCTCAAAACCTCCAATGAGAGAGGGGCTGCGTCAACGTCACGGCGCTGTGACGTCAGTGCGTCGCGGGCGATTGGCCCAGCGACGTCACTGCCCCGCCTCCCTCAGTCTCCCCCCACCTCCGATCGCGGACGCTGGCTCGCCTGTATGTGCATGGAATCGCACAGCTTCTGCAGGCGAGCCTCAGCGTCAGCGTGGTGCAGCACGGCTCCCCCCCTCTATGGCCCGGGCCTTAGATGGAGACGGCAGAGCGCACATATGTGAGGTGGTAATTACGGAGAGGGATCGGGTACCACACTACCGCAAGGATCCTTTTCCAGGTTGGTTCAGGGGAAGCTTCGAGAGTCTCTACGATGCAGCGCAGTATGTTACAGGAAAATATTCACGTACCTTCAGGGATTCGGCATCGAGCACGGTCACATCCTCCTCGACAATATCAAAGAAAAGCTTGTTGATGATCTGCCTGTTGCTGACCTGAAGGAAGCAGAATGGTCACTAGGCGAAATCCCCTCAGCATGTCCCATACAGAACATACACTACCACTTAGGGACATGTTTTAGGGCTTAAATATTAGCGACCGGTCAGTTATTTAGACTAATGAGGTATTTGTAACTAAGTGTTCAGTTTGTGAACAGGTAAGTTGCAACTCCGGAGAGGGACGATTTTCTCGAGTGCCCCACGTTTGTGTGATGTCTCATTATTATTATTATTATTAGTTGGAGGTATTGGCGTACACACGCACAACTCCTTAAAGAAGGAACGCAGTCAACGCCAAGCGGTTTACAGGAATATTTTAATAAGCTATTCTCTTAATGGTTTAACCCCCTATATGCCAACAAATTGCACGTGTGCCATGTTACCTGGATCCTACACTGGGGGCAGGTGCGGTGCGGAGCAGAGTTAAACCATTGGAACAGACTGAGGGGTAGAGAGAAAACACAGCAAACATTAACACAACAACACACAGTGTGTGCGCAATGTGTACATGTCCGTTACTTATATTAATAACAGTGTCTTGTGGTGTTTCTCATGTAGCATGTGCTGTGTTGCCATGTATCATAACATAGTCAGGTCGCAAACTGCGTGTGGAAGGTCTGCAGTGTGATTGTGTGTAATTGTATTGGCAATGTGCATGATGTGCCAACTACGTGGTGTAGATATGTTACCACACCTGGCAGATGGTGTGCCGGCAATGTTAGGGTTGTGTAGTTGTGTTACCACACCTGGTGGAAGGTGTGCCCGCACTGTTAGGCCGGTTCTATACTGCGTGCGCGCTGCAGTTTTAGTTGGCTGAGGTTAGTCAGCCTTCCTATAATAGGAACGCGCGCGGCAGGGAGCGTGGAACCGGCCGACAGGGGGGAAGATTAAGAAAATAAAGAAGTTGCGCCGCTACCGCCGCTGAAATGTGTGTGTGTGTGTGTGTGTATACACAATGTTATTTAAAAAATTACTACAGTATTCATTTATTTGAAAACTTATTTAAACACACACACACACACACAGTACCTTACTCGCGCACAGTATATACACAAAAAGTGTGCGGCACATGCACATGGCCGCACACAGTATATAACGAGCCTTAGGGTTGTGTAGTTGTTACCATGCCTGGTGGAAGGTGTGCCCGCAGTGTTAGCATTGTGTAGTTGTTTTACCACGCCTGGTGGAAATGTGCCAGCAGTGTTAGGGTTGTGTAGTTGTGTTAGGATTGTGTTACCACGCCTGGTGGAAATGTGCCCGCAGTGTTAGGGTTGTGTGGTTTGTGTAGTTGTGTTAAGGTTGTGTAGTTGTGTTACCACGCCTGGTGGAAGGTGTGCCCACAGTGTTAGGGTTGTGTAGTTGTGTTAGGGTTGTGAAGTTGTTAGGATTGTGTAGTTGTGTTACCACGCCTGGTGGAAGGTTTGCCCGCAGTGTTAGGGTTGTGTAGTTGTGTTACCACGCCTGGTGGAAATGTGCCCGCAGTGTTAGGGTTGTGTGGTTTGTGTAGTTGTGTTAGAGTTGTGTTACCACGCCTGGTGGAAGGTGTGCCCGCAGTGAATCGCCGCCACATCTCGGCTGTTTTCGAAGAAGTCAGAGCAAATGGTGCAGTAGGCCCGGATGGGCATGTCGGGGGAGAGGCTCCCTCAAGACAAGCTACATCCAGTGATATCGCGACAGAACATCACACACAAAATCCTCCGCGATGGACGTGACGTCACGAGCATCGAGCCTCCTGATTGGCTGGGAAGACTGCGCCAGTACGCATGCGTCACCGAGACCGTTGTAGCGGGCGGGGCTAGGGAAAAGGCGGGAATCCTGTCGAATGAGTCAGGGCAGAGTGCGCACGCGCGAGTGATGAGACGGTGTGGGTCGCTCAGTGCGTGTTTTCGGGGTGACGTTGAAGGTTTGGGGGTGATGGCTCTGAGGAGGGGGGATATACGGCTTCTCACTTCTCCTTATCACACCACATTTTTCTCTGCACATTCCTTGAACTTCCGTTCCTAGCTGGAGATAGCCGGACAGAGCGCGTAACCCATTCACTGCCACGCATCACCCCCACACCCCGCCTGAGAAAAACAAGAATGGGGCAAGTCCCCATAGAATGCCCGCGTGTCACGCGTAACGCAACGAGACGCGTCACAGATGTTTAGACCTAGTCGCAAAAATAGCGCAAAGAAGACAGCCCTGTCAGCAATAAAACCGCCATTTGGTGGAATAGTCACAAACAGAGATGGCAGTGGGTGAAATATGTATACTGTATATACAGGTATATATATATATATATATGAAAAAAAGAGGGAAAGGACACTGCTGCGCTAGCCGGAATGATACACAACAATTGAGGTGATAGCATAACAATAAAAATCAACACAAAACCCCCCCAAATGACACTAATGTATGAATAAACTGCTAAAAATGAAAAAGAAAACATAACATACATGGACATACAGTATACACAACAGAGGGGAGGGGATGAGGGAGAGGCAGAGGGAATGGGGACGAAATAAGGGGGGAAAAGCCCCAAGAGATGCGGTGAATAAGTCAATGAAAATAAAAATAAAAGTGTCCTTCAGCAGCTACTGGGTGTCGCTGCCAGTCTCCAGGAACAAAGGACCTTCCTCTTAACCTGTAAAACGAAAAGAAGACAGCGTGGCTCCCATAGCATAATATTGTAATTTAATTAAATTACAATATTATGCTATGGGAGTCGCGCTGTCTTCTTTTCGTTTTACAGGTGTGTATATATATATATATATATATATATATATATATATATATATATATATATACAGTCGGGTCCGTAAATAATTGGACACTGACACAATTTTCTTAATTTTGGATCTGTACGCCACCACAATGGATTTGAAATGAAACAACCGAGATGCAATACAAGTGCAGACTTTCAGCTTTAATTCAAGGGGGTGAACAAAAATATCGTATGAAACGTTTAGGAATTGCAACCATTTTCATACACAGTCCCTTATTTCAGGGGCTCAAATGTAATTGGACAAATTAACACAATCATAAATAAAATGTTCATTTTTAATACTTTGTCGAGAATCCTTTGCAGCCAATGAACGCTGGGTTTCCTCCTTTGTGATGCTTTGCCAGGCCTTTACTGCAGCTGTCTTCAGTTGTTGTTTGTTCGTGGGTCTTTCTGCCTTAAGTTTTGTCTTCAGCAAGTGAAATGTATGCTCGATCGGGTTGAGATCAGATGATTGACTCGGCCATTGCAGAATATACCACTTCTTGGCCTTAAAAAACTCCTGGGTTTCCTTTCACAGTATGTTTTGGGTCATTGTCCATCTGTAAAGTGAAGCGCCGTCCAATCAACTTCGCTGAATCTGAGCAGACAATATATCCCTATAAACTTCAGAATTCATCCGGCTGCTTCTGTCTTCTGTCACATCATCAATAAACACTAATGACCCAGTGCCATTGTAAGCCATGCATGCCCATGCAATTACACTGCCTCCACCGTGTTTTACAGATGATGTGGTATGCTTCGGATCATGAGCCGTTCAAGCCTTCTCCATACTTTTTTCTTCCCATCGTTCTGGTACAGGTTGATCTTAGTTTCATCTGTCCAAAGAATGATGTTCCAGAACTGGGCTGTCTTTTTTAGATATCGTTTGGCAAAGTCTAATCTGGCCTTTCTATTCTTGAGGCTTATGAATGGTTTGCACCTTGTGGTAAACCCTCTGTATTTGCTCTCGTGTTGTCTTCTATTTATGGTAGACTTGGATAATGATATGCCTACCTCCTGGAGAGTGTTCTTCACTTAGCTAGATGTTGTGAAGGTTTTTTTCTTTACCATGGAAAGGATCCTACGATCATCCACCACTGTTGTCTTCCGTGGACGTCCAGGCCTTTTTGTGTTGCAGAGCTCACCAGTGCGTTCTTTTTTTCTCAGAATGTACCAAACTATTGATTTGGCCACTCCTAATGTACCTGCTATCTCTCTGATGGATTTTTTTTTTTTTTTTTGCAGCCTTAAGGATGCCCTGTTTCACGGTATAAATTAAGTATACCTTATGATTCAATAGCTTGTAGAACCTCCTTTAGCAGCAATAACTTAAAGTAATCATTTTCTGTATGACTTTATCAGTCTCTAACATCGTTGTTGAGGAATTTTGGCCCACTCTTCTTTACAACGTTGCTTCAGTTCATTGAGGTTTGTGGGCATTTGTTTATGCACAGCTCTCTTAAGGTCCTGCCACAGCATTTCAATCGAGTTGAGGTCTGGACTTTGACTGGGCCATTGCAACACCTTGATTCTTTTCTTTTTCAGCCATTCTGTTGTAGATTTGCTGGTTTTCTTGGGATCATTGTCCTGTTGCATGACCCAATTTTGGCCAAGCTTTAGCTGTCGGACAGATGGCCTCACATTTGACTCTAGAATACTTTGGTATACAGAGGTGTTCATGGTCGACTCAATGACTGCAAGGTTCCCAGGTCCTGTGGCTGCAAAACAAACCCAAATTATCACCCCTCCACCACCAAGCTTGACAGTTGGTATGAGGTGTTTGTGCTGATATGCTGTGTTTGGTTTTCGTCAAACGTGGCGCTGTGCATTATGGCCAAACATTTCCAATTTGGCCTCGTCTGTCCATAGGACATTGTTCCAGAAGTCTAGTGGTTTGTTCAGATGCAACTTTGCAAACCTAAGCCGTGCTGCCCTGTTCTTTTTAGAGAGCGGAGGCTTTCTCCTGGCAACCCTTCCAAACAAATCATACTTGTTCAGTCTTTTTCTAATTGTACTGTCATGAAATTTAACATGCTAACTGAGGCCTGTAGAGTCTGAGATGTAACTCTTGGATTTTTTGCAATTTCTCTAAGCATTGCACGGTCTGACCATGAAGTGAATTTGCTGGGACGTCCACTCCTGGGAAGATTGGCAACTGACTTGAATGTTTTCCACTTTTGAATAATCTTTCTCACTGTAGAATGATGGACTTTAAATTGTTTGGAAATGGCCTTATAACCCTTCCTAGATTGATGGGCAGCAACAATTGCTTCTCTAAGATCATTGCTGATGTCTTTCCTCCTTGCCATTGTGTTAACACACTCCTGAATGCTCCAGACCAGCAAACTGCTAAAACTTCGGCTTTAATAGAGGTGGTCACACTTGCTGATGATCAATTAATCAAGGGCATTTGATTAGCAGCACCTGTCTGCTACTTAGCATCTTAATTCCTATGGAAGCAGTAAGGGCGTACTTAGTTTTTCACACATGGCTTCTCCATTTTGGCTTTATTTTTGTTAAATAAAGCATGACACAGTGTAATATGTAATGTGTTGTTGTTCATCTGAGGTTGTATTTACCTAATTGTAAGACCTGCTAAGGAACAGATGATTGTTATTATGTCCTGATATGTAAAACCATGGATTTCAAAGAGGGTGTACTTTCTTTTTCACACAACTGTATATATTTGTATATTATTATATATTGTATTAATTACAGCACACATATGTGTATATTATTATATATTGTATTAGTCACTACACACATCTGTATATTATTATATATTGTATTAATCACTGCACACATGTGTATATTATTATATATTGTATTAATCACTGCACACATATCTGTATATTATTATATATTGTATTAATCACTGCACACATATCTATATTATTATATATTGTATTAATCACTGCACACATATGTGTATATTATTATATATTGTATTAATCACTGCAAACATATCTATATATTATTATATATTGTATTAATCACTGCACACATCTGTATATTATTATATATTGTATTAATCACTACACACATCTGTATATTAGTATATGTTGTAGTAATCACTGTATATTATATATTGTATTGTAATCACTGTGTATATATATATATATATATATATATTATATGTGTGTGTGTGTGTGTATATTATATATTGTATTGTAATCACTGTATATATATTTGTATATTATATATTGTATTGTAATCACTGTGTATATATATGTGTATATTATATATTGTATTGTAATCACTGTACAGTATATATAAGTATATCATATATTGTATTGTAATCACTGTATATATATATATGTGTATATTATATATTGTACTGTAATCACTGTGTGTGTGTATATATATATATGTATATATATATATATATTTGTATATTGTATTGTAATCACTGTGTATATATATATTTATATATATTTGTATATTATATATTGTATTGTAATCACGGTGTGTATATGTGCATGTGTGTGTGTATTATATGTTGTAGTAATCACTGTCTATATATATATATATATATATATATATATATATATATATATATATATATATGTGTGTGTGTATTATATATTGTATTGTAATCACTGTATATAGGTTTTTCAGTTGGGGAGCTGATAATTAATCCCTTAAATCCCCAGTTGATGCAAAGAGCAGTAGTACCACTGCTGCCCACTAGATGTCCCTGTGTCCCTGTTCCTAGAATGTCACACACTCCTCCCCCCCTCCTATATCCCACAGTGTGTGTCATGGTAATGGAGACATATGTTGTTGCCCCAGGGCTGAATCTGGACCTAATTGAATCCCCCTGAGGTCAGAGAGGGGGGCAGCTGGAGGCTTCCCTTTCATCTGACCCTCAGCCGCCTCCTCCCTGTCCCCTTCTCGTTAAATGGCTAATGCGTTTAAGCTGGGGAAGGCAATGTGGGTATTCTTCATGGGAGAAATTGCACAGCTATCTCGCACTACTCAATACAACATGCACAGCTATCTCTCACTACTCAATACAACATGCACAGCTATCTCTCACTGAGGTACAAGATCCACAGCTATCTCTCACTGAGGTACAAGATGCACAGCTATCTCTCACTGAGGTACAAGATGCACAGATATCTCTCACTGAGGTACAAGATGCACAGATATCTCTCACTGAGGTACAAGATGTACAGCTATCTCACTGAGGTACAAGATGTACAGCTATCTCTCACTGAGATACAAGATGCACAGCTATCTCTCACTGAGATACAAGATGTACAGCTATCTCACTGAGGTACAAGATGTACAGCTATCTCTCACTGAGATACAAGATGCACAGCTATCTCTCACTGAGATACAAGATGCACAGCTATCTCTCACTGAGATACAAGATGTACAGCTATCTCTCACTGAGATACAAGATGCACAGCTATCTCTCACTGAGGTACAAGATGCACAGCTATCTCTCACTGAGGTACAAGATGCACAGCTATCTCTCACTGAGGTACAAGATGCACAGCTATCTCTCACTGAGATACAAGATGCACAGCTATCTCTCACTGAGGTACAAGATGCACAGCTATCTCTCACTGAGATACAAGATGCACAGCTATCTCTCACTGAGATACAAGATGCACAGCTATCTCTCACTGAGATACAAGATGCACAGCTATCTCTCACTGAGATACAAGATGCACAGCTATCTCACTGAGGTACAAGATGCACAGCTATCTCTCACTCAGGTACAAGATGCACAGCTATCTCTCACTGAGGTACAAGATGCACAGCTATCTCTCACTGAGATACAAGATGCACAGCTATCTCTCACTGAGGTACAAGATGCACAGCTATCTCTCACTGAGATACAAGATGCACAGCTATCTCTCACTGAGATACAAGATGCACAGCTATCTCTCACTGAGGTACAAGATGCACAGCTATCTCTCACTGAGATACAAGATGCACAGCTATCTCTCACTGAGATACAAGATGCACAGCTATCTCTCACTGAGATACAAGATGCACAGCTATCTCTCACTGAGGTACAAGATGTACAGCTATCTCTCACTGAGGTACAAGATGCACAGCTATCTCTCACTGAGGTACAAGATGCACAGCTATCTCTCACTGAGATACAAGATGCACAGCTATCTCTCACTGAGATACAAGATGCACAGCTATCTCACTGAGATACAAGATGCACAGCTATCTCTCACTGAGGTACAAGATGCACAGCTATCTCACTGAGATACAAGATGCACAGCTATCTCTCACTAAGGTACAAGATGCACAGCTATCTCTCACTGAGGTACAAGATGTACAGCTATCTCTCACTGAGGTACAAGATGCACAGCTATCTCTCACTGAGATACAAGATGCACAGCTATCTCTCACTGAGATACAAGATGCACAGCTATCTCTCACTGAGATACAAGATGCACAGCTATCTCTCACTGAGATACAAGATGCACAGCTATCTCACTGAGATACAAGATGCACAGCTATCTCTCACTGAGGTACAAGATGCACAGCTATCTCTCACTGAGATACAAGATGCACAGCTATCTCTCACTGAGATACAAGATGCACAGCTATCTCTCACTGAGGTACAAGATGCACAGCTATCTCACTGAGGTACAAGATGCACAGCTATCTCTCACTGAGATACAAAATGCACAGCTATCTCTCACTGAGATACAAGATGTACAGCTATCTCTCACTGAGGTACAAGATGCACAGCTATCTCACTGAGATACAAGATGCACAGCTATCTGTCACTGAGATACAAGATGCACAGCTATCTCTCACTGAGATACAAGATGAAGATGCACAGCTATCTCACTGAGATACAAGATGCACAGCTATCTCTCACTGAGATACAAGATGCACAGCTATCTCTCACTGAGATACAAGATGCACAGCTATCTCTCACTGAGGTACAAGATGCACAGCTATCTCACTGAGATACAAGATGCACAGCTATCTGTCACTGAGATACAAGATGCACAGCTATCTCTCACTGAGATACAAGATGCACAGCTATCTCTCACTGAGATACAAGATGCACAGCTATCTCTCACTGAGGTACAAGATGCACAGCTATCTCACTGAGATACAAGATGCACAGAGTGAGGTCCCTGTGTCAGCCAGGAGTAGGGAGGGGTAAGTGTCCTTCCCCCGGGGGGCAGGTGAGGGGATGTGAGTAGGGGTAGGGGATATCACACTCGTCCCATCCTCACCTGGTCATATCACCTCTGTAAAGGTTGGCATTGTGTGTCCCAGGCTGCTCTAAAGGTCGCTGGTGACATCACTGTGTCACTGAGGTCAGCGCTTACATCACACACTGCGACATCACAGCTACAAGTATCTAATACAGTGTATGTTATACAGTTACAATGACATAGTAGATGAGGTTGAAAAAAAGACATACTGTACGTCCATCAAGTTCAACTTATACTAAATTTAGACGAGAGATACTTTATCCTACATTTATATTTACAGTATTTTTGATCCAGGGAAAGGCAAACAAAAAACCCCAGTGACATATCATCTAATGCTGTCTCAAAAGGGGAAAAATAAATTCCTTCCTGACTCCAATAATATTGGCAATCAGATTACTCCCTGGATCAACATCCTTCCCATGTTTACTGATTTCACATATTCCTGTAACCTTCCCTTTCCAAAAAGATGTTCAACCTTTTTTTTGTAAAGGTATCTATTGTCAGTGGTGTAGCTAGGCAATAGGCAAAAATGTTCTTTTGCGTTGGCCACGCATGCGTGACTGGCACTTGCCGGCTGCGCAATGCGTGATCGGCGTTTGCCGGCTGCTTGTGCAAATGCGCAACCGGCAAGCTTCGATTGCGCATGCGTGACTGGCAAACGCCGATCGCACATGTACGGTTGGCAAGTGTTCTTCGCGCGTGCGCAGTCGGCGAGTGCCGGAACAAATTTGGATTGGTCACCCTAGAGAGTGGGCACTGTCCGGGCTATAGCTACGCCCCTGTCTATTGTCCTCCAACCTGAAGGGATGACCTTGTGCCCTTTGTACTGCCCTTGGGATGAATATTTCTTTTGAAAGCTCCTTGTACTGCCCCCGAATATATTTGTATATAGTTATCATATCCCCTCTTAGATGCCTCTTTTCTAATGTAAATAAATCTAATTTAGCCAGCTTCTCCCTATAAGTCCAATTATCGATCCCCTAATTATGTTTACTTCCCTTCCATCCATTGCCCGTTTAATTCAAGATAAGATCTTATTTGCCTTTGCCGCTACTGCATGACTTTGGGCACTATTGCTAAACATGCTGTCTAAAACCACTCCTAAACCCTTCTCCATCAAAGATTCTCCTAATTTATTCTCATTTAATTTGTAAATTGCCTGTTTATTCTTGTTTCCCAAATTGCATAACCTTGCATTTATCTGTATTAAACCTCATCTGCCATTTACCTGCCCACGTTTCCAGTCTCCCTGGAGAGAAATTACATCCTTCTCTGATTCTATTACCTTACACAATTTAGTGTCATCAGCAAAGATGGAGACTTTGCTCTCTGTGCCAACCTCAAGGTCATTAATAAACAAGTTCAAAAGCAGGGGTCCCATCCTAATTTCAACTTTTATCTAGCAGCTACACAATTTTCAAGTATTATTGATTGGCACCCCACAAAAAATCCCAGACGATGGTGGAAATTGAACACACATTATCTCCCACCCAATTGGAAAATGTTCTTTGGATTCCCAAATCAAGACGCCCCAGGGAAATTTATGGCATTCCATCAATGTATTGCTATCTCTTCTACTGGGACAAATGGGCCAAAAAAAAGATGGTCTAGCCCAAAGCACATCCCCAATGCTCCCATTATTCTCCAACCCACAATTTCCAGATGGATGTGAAAACAGAAATGTCTCTTCTTGGCAAGAGGCGTAAATTACAAGACTATTACATTTCTTTGATTCTGGAACATTACAATCTTTTACTGAATTGCAAACAAAATATAATCTTCCCAAATCTGATTTTTTCAGACATTTCCTACAGTACTCTCTCGGCATTTACCTGGGAGTTGACTGGGAGAACGTTCTTGTTTTGAAAAACTGTGCATGGATTCTTCCTTTATGAAAGGATTTATTTCCAATATGTGTATATATAATCTCCTACAAGACATGCATCCAGATACTAAATAATTATATATGCTTAATTGGTAAAAAGAACTTGGTATGAGTATAACATTAGAAGAATGGGAAGCCATATCTGCAAACACCTCTAAAAGCACGATTTGTACTAATATAAAAGAGAATGGATATAAAGTCCTGCTCTTTTGGTACCTAGTACCAGAGGGATTACATCAGATATATCCACAATATTCCAACATATGTTGGAGAGAATGTGGTGATGTTGGGATGAGTTCTCATATCTGGTGGTCTTGTCCCCAAAATTTTCCAAATTTGGTCCAAGATCTTTGATTTGATCGAAGAACTCACCCATCAAACAATTTCAAGAGATCCATTTACAGCATTATTGAATAAAAAAATCCCAAGATATACCTAAATGTGTCCCAAATATTGACTTCACACACATTATCGGCCACCAGATGCGCTGTCGCTAACTTCTGGAAATCGGAAGAACCTTCACCAATGACTATGATTTTACAGAAATTAAGAGACGTTGGTCTCATGGAACGTTTGTGTAATGGATTTCTTGATCAATTCTGTGGGATCTATTTCCCCTGGGAATCTTCACAATATGTCTGAACCTGATTATCAATGTAAATATGTTGAACAAAATGTTACTATTTTACTTCTATCTCCATGAATCTTATTTCTCTAATGAACCAAAATATAATCCTATATGAGATACTGTATACATGAATTTTTTATACATTTTTTGTAACTGTTTATTTTGAACATTTTCATAAATTATAAAGGTGAATGGGGTGCGATACAAAAACAATATGTATGAAGGGGGCATGGTACAATTAATATACATTAATATTTGATCGTAAATTTGCAATTCAGTTCAAATTAATGTTTACAGAAATGAAGAGAAGTTAATCACATGGAACGTCTCACAAGTTTGTCAAATGGATCTTTTGATAAATAAAGGGTTATATACCGTCTTATGTGACATAACCTCTTATTTGATATACCCCCTAATGTGATATAACCCCTTATGGGATATACCCCCTTATCTGATATACCCCTTTTTCTGATATGCCCCTTTATCTGATATACCCCTTTATGTGATATACCCCTATATCCGATATGCTGTATACCACCTTCATATTATAATAACCATTCAGATTTAGGCTAAAAAACAAACTCGACCCTGCCCATACCCTTCCCTCCCTCTTCTCTGTTTGTCTCCTCCCCATTCCTTCCCCCCCCCCCTTCTGTCCCTTTCTCTGATCTAAACCGTAAAAATGGAAAAGGGTTTATTGGACTCAATCTCTGTATAATTTAGTCATGTGCCCATGACTTCACTGTCTCTGTTCGTTTTTTTTTTATTCTATGATTCCAATAAAGTAAAAAAGATTGAAAAAAACAAACTCGAGTAAAAGCAAATTCCCGGTAAGAACCCAATTCCAACTCATTCAGTGCTGGTTCTGTTCAGAACGGAGACATCGGGTCTGTACGGGATCCAAATGCTGCACAGATTGCAATGCTGGCAGCTGAATGAGTACTGGTCAGGACAGTGCCTTTGAAGTGGGAGAACAAAGGTTGAATCCCAGGAGCAGCTCTGTGGGCAAGTCACTTTACAGTTTAAGATTTTTGGGACAAGAACTTGTATTTGCAGCGCTATGTAAGTGGTGGGAGTTAGAAGGCATTTCTTGGGCGTACCATAGAAAACTTGTTTATGTGAATACGTCTCCGGCTATGAAATGTGCTGTGCATAGCCAGTATACCACAATGATGTAACACCAATAATAGCGAGAAATAAACAAATCGGCACATTTACAGTGTATCGTTTACAACAGGGGCTTCTGATGCTGCTGCTAAACTTGCGCAACCTTAGTGTGACCTCAACGCATTTCGCATGTTGGTGCTTTGTCTCCAAGGTCACGCAAGGCTACACAAGTTTAGCAGCAGCATGTAACGCTCTTGCCGCCCGTAAACCTGACGAGACCCCGGTACTGAGGTGGGAAGGAGGAAAACCACACACCCACAGCAGCGTGAGCGTGCCCGGAGTGAGGTATTGAGCGTAGCCGGGTACTGGGCTAGAGAGAACGGTTAGTCGGGTATTTGCCGGGTCCTGGGTTAGAGAAGGTAGAGTAGTCGAGTCCGTAAGCCAATGGTCTGGGAGAGGAGATAGCCGCGTAGTGAGAGTCCATTAACCGAGTCCAAGGAGTTTAGAAATAAGCGTAGTGGAGGGTTTGTCGAGATCCAGAGGAGGTACACAGACAGGCCGGGTAGGGGGCGAGGAGACTGAAACACAAGAGCGAGAGCCAAGCACAAGATCAGACAGCAAGAAGCTACAGAGGTTTATGCTGAGCACTTCAGGGAAAAAGGAGACCAAAAGCGCACCAGCACAAACGGAGCAGGAAGGACCCAAAACAAAAAATGATTAAAAGGGCACTTTAATGTGACAAAAGACCCATCCAACGCGTTTCGAACGTCACAGCGTTCTTTTTCAAGGACGCTGTGACGTTCGAAACACGTTGGATGGGTCTTTTGTCACATTAAAGTGCCCTTTTAATCATTTTTTGTTTTGGGTCCTTCCTGCTCCGTTTGTGCTGGTGCGCTTTTGGTCTCCTTTTTCCCTGAATTGCATTGAGTAGCTGCACAGCCTGCCTACCTACCCTACCAGGATGTGAGTATTTGTATATTTTTCAGGGGAACCTGCCAATGAGACTGATGGTGAGTGGGTTGCACCACACACCACCTGTCTTCAGGAGGATAGTACCCATAATATCACACAATAGGTACTATATCAATTGTTAGTACCCTGGTTTAGTGGTTTGGCTTATTATTTTTGATATTATAACCTGCATTTGAGCGCTTCAGCTATTTTCCACATTATGCTGAGCACTGACTGAACGTGGAAGCAGGAACTAAGTACCCCGCAGGCACCAATCAGAGAGGGGGCGGCCCCAGCAGAGACTGAGACAGGGACCAGGAGACAAGGGGCAATCAGATCCAGGTGTGCTGCTTGGGAGCGTGGCGCGAAGTTGCGCGATAGCCAGGGGCGGAGCCAATTGTGGAAGGAGGCGCATAAGATGCTTGGATCTACGTGCGCTCTGTAATGCCGGCGGCCCAGCGTGCGCGACCCCGGGGGCACCGGAGGCCATGGAGGAGGCAACCGCGGGTGTGGGGACCAGGCAAGGGGCAGGAGTAGCGGCGGGTGCCGGACGGGGAGCCGAGGCAGCGGTGGCCGCAGCACCAGCAGAGGGTAAGGGGGGGGCACGTCGTGCGGACCTGATCCCTTCTGTACCCCCCCTCGAGGACCGGACTCCGGACGATCTTCCCAAGGTTTATGGGGAAATCTCTGGTGGAACCGTCTGAGAAAGACAGGGGCGTGGAGTTGTTGCCGAAAGACCCAGAAACGCTCCACCGGTCCGTATCCCTTCCAGTGGACCAGGAATTGAACTCTGCCTCTGGAGACCCGAGAGTCGATGATCGACCGAATTTCGAACTCTTGTTGTCCTTGTACCGTGACTGGAGGAGGCCTGTAGGGATGATGAGAGAACAGAGCTTTGGACAAAAGGTTTCAAGAGGGAAACATGGAAGACCGCCGGAATCTTCATGGACGGCGAGAGGAGGAGGCAGTACGCCACAGGGTTT
>NC_134499.1:18092730-18096575 GCF_040206685.1 Ascaphus truei
TGCCCAGCAGACACTGAAGGGGTTAATTCCTCCCGTTGTTTACACTCTGCTAAGAAGCGGGCATGTGAAGTGTTTATATAGCGAGTTTTACACAGGATCACTTACACGCATGTATATAAACACATGCAGACACAGACACACAAGGCACTTCACTGCTAGGAAGGCAGACCCCGAGTCTCACTCACTGGTAGGAAGGCAGACCCTGAGTCTCACTCACTGGTAGGAAGGCAGACCCTGAGTCTCACTCACTGGTAGGAAGGCAGACCCTAAGTCTCACTCACTGGTAGGAAGGGAGACATTGACTCTCACTCACTGGTAGGAAGGCAGACCCTGAGTCTCACTCACTGGTAGGAAGGCAGGCTCTGAGTCTCACTCACTGGTAGGAAGGCAGACCCTGAGTCTCACAGGTAGGAAGGCAGACCCTGAGTCTGACTCACTGGTAGGAAGGCAGACCCTAAGTCTCACTCACTGGTAGGAAGGCAGACCCTGAGTCTCACTCACTGGTAGGAAGGCAGGCTCTTTGTCTCACTCACTGGTATGAAGGCAGACCCTGAGTCTCACTCACTGGTAGGAAGGCAGACATCGTATTGCACAAGCACACAGACACACATTTGCTACAGTATCTGGCTGATAGAAGACGCTTGCTGTAGCAGGCAGTGAGTGACTCTGCTCTGTGACAATCCCGAGTCCTGTCTGTATGAATCAGAGTTTTGTTCAGCTAGAGATCCCCCATGAGGGGACAGGCCAGGGACATGTCAGCCCCCCCTCCGTTCACCCGCCCCCCTTCCATTCTTATGACTTGCCTTGTGTTCCCATACTGTATGAGAGAGACCCCCTGAGAACAGTCTGAGAGACAGCAGCCTCTCTATTTCAGTTTCTCTGTCTCTTCACATTTACCCCCCCCCCCCCCCAATAAAAGCCCCCCATAATATGTCCTATTGAATGGCCAAATGTCCCGTGTCCAGCCGGGGCTGAGGGATTGGGAGACGGGCAGTGTGAGTGGGGGGATGGGGAGATGGGCAGTGTGAGTGGGGAGGATGGGGAGACGGGCAGTGTGACTTGAGTGGGAGGGATGGGCAGTGGGATTGTGGGGATGGGGAGATGGGCAGTGTGAGTGGGGGGATGGGGAGATGGGCAGTGTGAGGGGGGGGAGATGGGCAGTGTGAGTGGGGGGGATGGGGAGATGGGCAGTGTGAGTGGGGGGGGGGGAGATGGGCAGTGTGAGTAGGGGGATGGGGAGACGGCAGTGTGAGTGAGGGGGGAGATGGGCAGTGTGAGTGGGGGTGGGTGGGGAGATGGGCAGTGTGAGTGGGGGGGATGTGGAGATGGGCAGTGTGAGTGGGGGGGGGGGGGAGACGGGCAGTGTGACTTGAGTGGGGGAGATGGGCAGTGGGATTGTGGGGATGGGGAGATGGGCAGTGTGAGTGGGGGGATGGGGAGATGGGCAGTGTGAGGGGGGGAGATGGGCAGTGTGAGTGGGGGAGATGGGCAGTGTGAGTGGGGGGGGGGGAGATGGGCAGTGTGAGTAGGGGGATGGGGGTCCTATTGAATGGCCAAATGTCCCGTGTCCAGCCGGGGCTGAGGGATTGGGAGACGGGCAGTGTGAGTGGGGGGATGGGGAGATGGGCAGTGTGAGTGGGGAGGATGGGGAGACGGGCAGTGTGAGTTGAGTGGGGGAGATGGGCAGTGGGATTGTGGGGATGGGGAGATGGGCAGTGTGAGTGGGGGGATGGGGAGATGGGCAGTGTGAGTGGGGGGGATGGGGAGATGGCAGTGTGAGTGGGGGGGGGAGATGGGCAGTGTGAGTAGGGGGATGGGGAGACGGGCAGTGTGAGTGGGAGGGATGGGGAGATAGGCAGTGTGAGTGAGGGGGGAGATGGGCAGTGTGAGTGGGGGTGGGTGGGGAGATGGGCAGTGTGAGTGGGGGGGATGTGGAGATGGGCAGTGTGAGTGGGGGGAATGGGGAGATGGGCAGTGTGAGTGGGGGGATGGGGAGATGGGCAGTGTGAGTGGGGGGAGATGGACAGTGTGAGTGGGGAGATAGGCAGTGTGAGTGGGGGGGATGGGCAGTGTGACTGGGGGGATGGGGAGATGGGCAGTGTGAGTGGGGGGCTGGGGAAATGGGTAGTGTGGGTGGGGGGATGGGGAAATGGTCAGTGTGAGTGGGGGAGATTGGCAGTGTGAGTGGGGAGGATGGGAAGATGGGCAGTGTGACTGGGGGATGGGGAGATGGGCAGTGTGAATGGGTGGGTGGGGAGATGGGCAGTGTGACTGGGGGAATGGGGAGATGGGCAGTGTGAGTGGTGGGGGGATGGGCAGTGTGAGTGGGGGAGATGGGCAGTGTGAGTGGGGGGATGGGGAGATGGGCAGTGTGAGTGGGGAGATGGGCAGTGTGAGTGGGGAGGATGGGGAGATGGGCAGTGTGAGTGGGGGGTGGGCAGTGTGAGTGGGGAGGGGGTGAGAAGATGGGCAGTGTGAGTGGGGGGTGAGAAGATGGGCAGTGTGAGTGGGGGGATGGAGAGATGGGCAGTGTGAGTGGGGGGTATGGGGAGATGGGCAGTGTGAGTGGGGAGATGGGCTGTGTGAGTGGGGGGGTGGGGAGATGGGCAGTGTGAGTAGGGGGGTGGGAAGATGGGCAGCGTGAGTGGGGGGATGGGGAGATGGGCAGTGTGAGTGGGGGCATGGGGAGATGGGCAGTGTGAGTGGGGTGATGGTGAGATAGTCAGTGTGAGTGGGGGGGAGATGAGCAGTGTGAGTGGGGGGAGGTGGGCAGTGTAGGTGAGGTAGAAGGGTAGTGTGAGCAAGGGGAAAGTGAGAAGAGAGTGGAGAAGGGCAGCAGAGGGGGGGAAGGAGGGCAGTGTGTGAGGGGGGACTGGCAGTGTGAGGGGGGAGACGGACAGTGTGAGGGGGAGAGGGCAGTGTGAGGGGGAGGAGGGCAGTGTGAGTGAGGGGGGAACTGACAGTGTGAGGGGGGCATCGTAAGGGGGGGAGGAGGGCATTGTGAGTGAGGGGGGGACTGGCAGTGGGAGGTGGGCAGCGTGAGGGGAGGACAGCAGTGTGAGTGAGGGGGGACTGGCAGTGTGAGGGGGAGACAGGCAGTGTGGGGGGGCAACATGAAGGGGGGAGGAGGGAGGGACTCACAGTATGAGGGGGGTGGCAGCGAAAGGGGGAGGAGGACAGTGTGAGTGAGGGGGGGACTGGCAGTGCTAGGGACAGACGGGCAGTGTGAGGGGGGAGGGCAGCGTGAGTGAGGGAGGGACTCACAGTATGAGGGGGGGATGGCAGCGAAAGGGGAGGAGGGCAGGGTGAGTGAGGGGGGGACTGGCAGTGTTAGGGATAGACGGGCAGTGTGAGGGGGAGGGCAGCGTGAGTGAGGGAGGAACTGGCAGTGTGAAGGGGAGATGGGCAGTGTGAGAGAGGGAGAGCAGCATGAAGGGGGGAGGAGGGCAGTGTGAGTGAGGGGGGGACTGGCAGTTTAATCGGGGGGGGGGGGGGGGGAGAGAAGAGACTTCCGCTGTGCTTCCCGTATATAAACCTGTAATCAGTTCCATGCAGCTGATAAAAGAAACCGACACACACAGCACCTGCCCAGCGGGTCTTACATGGGGGGGGGGGGGGTGGGTGGTAGGGAGGGGCGGGGGAGAAACCTTAATCTCCCACAAGTTTATTAGTTACAGTAACTCTGTGTCAATAACATCAGCACCTGCCCTGTACCCTTATCAGAGCATCTACCTAATGTGAACTGCACACCTTATCTGGGCTCTTATAAAGATGGCCACCTCGTTAAACTGTCACTCAAACTCTCACACTCCTGATAAAATCATTTGTGTCATTGGGGGGAAAAC